>NC_036243.1:19953571-19981186 GCF_002742605.1 Olea europaea var. sylvestris | reverse complement strand
GTAAGTTTTGTCAAAGTTTAAGAATTTTTTTTTTTTTTTTTTTTTTTTTTTCAAGGATGACATTGAGGACGAATCTTACATTCCCACTATGAACATGCAAGCTTAATAAGTTTTGTTCGATGTAAATTCTTGTTCCCCGAATATGTTTCAGTGGAAAAGGTTGCATGCATGGGAAGTGTTTGTAAAACTTTACGTCACTAATTTCAATTAATAATTTTGATTCTTGAAGCAAAAATTGTGAAATTCAAAGTCTCAACGATTATATGACAAAATCATCAGGGAAAAAAATAAAAAAAATAAACGCCTGAAAACTTTATTGAAATTGAGCTGAATTATTTGTCAATTTTATAAAATTATGACAATAAGATAAGATTCCATCATAATAGAATGAATCTAATATGTATGGAATTACAATTGAAACTTCGCTCATTAATTGTAGCTTAATGCATACTGATAATTAACTGTTAACATTTATTGTAGCTTAACGCATACTGATAAATAGCAAATATTGTTGATTATCATTAATATATAGTAACTGGGCCAAGACATTAGTTAATGATTCATTAATTGGACCGAATATTATGACTTCTGGTCCTATTGTAGGATTTTGGCAATACAAAGGATGGAGACGCCCTGTAAAGTTTTAATCTTGATAGACCTTCCATCTAGGGGTACGGTTGGGTCGATTTTTTTCCAACCCCGACATAGTCGGTTTGATTTAAGAGTGTATTTGATTGATATGAAAAATATCACCCAAAAAGAAAAATATTTTCATTGAAAAAAATAACAATCAAACTCTCCAAAGTAGAAATTTGGGTGGAAAACTAATATTTTTCATGGAAAATAAATGCAATTAAAGATATACTAAAATCAACCCAATCCAACCCAATTATTGGTTTAAACCCAACCCAAACCAATCAAGTTTAGGTTAGTTTGGGCTTCGGCTCAATTAAAGTTAGATCCGATTATTTTTGTTGAATTTGGATAAATTTTTAAAGTCTGAAAATACTTGAAACCTCCTTTTTTTTAAATACATATAAAAAGAAATTCTTTTTGAAAAATAACGTATAAATAAGTTTAAAATTTATGAAACATTTTCTCTATTTACAATTTTTTGGGATTCATTTATTTCATCATCAGGTTTTTATTTTTACTTTATCGCCAATTAACATTGCATTTGTACATAGTGTTTATGTGAATCAGTCTATGTAAAGAAAATTGACATTTATAAATTATAAGTACTTCTCTCATCTTTACTATTTAGCTTTTTTTTTTTTTTGTATTAACTTTTTTTTTAAAAAAAATTTATCGGGTTGGATTTTAATTCATAACCCTCAACTCAACCCAACCTCAAATTTAATTTTTCAACTCAACTCGATCCAACTCAATTGAATTTTAAAAACCAATCATCGGGTTGAGATTTAAATTGCGTTTTTCCTAACCCTACCTCCATCTATGAGTTATTGTCCTTGTAATATTGCAAAATTACGTCAATGCCACATTGTGACCTATATTTGGGTTCTCGACTAGTGGAGACATTGGTTTCATGTTTTGGCTCCTCTAGAAGGACTTTGATTTTGTCATGACCATGATACGTAAAATTGACATATTACGATGAAACTTAAATACTTATTATGGTATCATAACTTATAATTTGAAAGAAGTCGTACTCTCGCTTAAAACTTCGGGTAAATATCGAATTCTAAGATTCATTTTTTCAAGTGAGCATTTTCAAGGAATACGTTAAATGTAAAATCTCACATTGGTTAAATATAAAATCAATAATAAACATATAATGGTTTGAGTTAATCCTTTTAACAAATTTGGCATGTTTGGATATCGTTTAAATTTGTTTATAAACGGTTAAATCACATCTTATCGACATATTTTATAGAATTCACAAGTACTATTCATTTATCTACTACTCATTTTCATTTTATTTATAAAAAATGCTTATTACAAGCCTTACTCGTCCGAAACATAGTGACTCAACCATCTATGCTAATTTAGGAGCTTCATACGCACAAGGGTCTGCTCTTTCACAGTTCCTTATCACCCATTCAAGGAATTTCTCACCAGTCATCCAACTAATCAATTGACTATTATTCGTAACTTTATTAGACCGACTAGACAAAAGACTTTGTCGTTGCATGACGTAGCTATTCAACAAATAAAGTTTGTGAAGTCATAGTCCCCATTAAATGTGTGGATAAAAATAGATGGTAAAATGTGAAAAATGTTGGAATAATTAATAATTCTATACGTGGGTTTCACATTCGATTGCAAAATTTTACGGGTTAGATATATGGCTCATAATGATATTTGTATTTGGGCCAAATTTATTAAGTGATCAATTATGCCTTTTACACCTTACGGGTTGTAATTAATTTGATGTGGTAATTAAAAGTATGTGGGTCGGAAATAAACCATAATTAGAATTCTAGTCGTAATGGGACGGCTCAAATTATTTCCTATATATAAAGGCTAGGTCCCCTCTCCTCTCCATATGTTTTCATTAGCTTGCCCTATTGATAGCTAATACTTTTGTGAGGAGTAAGGAGGGGAAGATCTTAACTGCTATTACAACTATTATTCATACCAACAATGACTTCCGCAGGTATGAATTCGTTTCTATTAACTTATTGAATTGTGATTATCGATTCTTAACATGATTAAAACTAAAGATTAACAATTGGTATCAGAGCCTTTATGTTAAGATCGAAATCCTTCATGAATTTTTATTGTTTTTTTTTTTATATCATGTGGAAAAATATTTTCTGTTAATACATTTTTGTTTGGGTATATATGTATAATGTATAATTCATTAAATAAACATATGTAAAGAAATCCAAATCCGGATCCAAATCCAAATCCAAATCCAAATCCAAACACGTAGGAGGAAGTCCATTTATTTAATACAAAAATATTGTACAAAATTTTCCACCCCGCCATCCGTTTCCGCTTGAACCCGAGTCGGCCAAATCACCTATTTGTTTGAAACCTAACCTCAGGCAACCCTCCTTTCCCCTCCACATGCACACACGCAAATACACAATTAATTAATCCAACACCACCATCTACCAAGAATTTGATGAGCCTAAAATCCGCAACGCAAGCTTTGAAATTAGAATTCAGCAAAATATTTTTGATTTCACATCTCAATGCACAATCAATGGCAATTTTGTACCTCAGATTCCAGCTTAGGAATTCAACTTTTCTTCCCGTGCAACACCCACTTTTGGGTTGTATAGCAGACGGGTCCTCGTATGATATTGAGGACTAGGGTTGAGCTGGCATGTCGGATTTTGGCGCTGGTAGGGTTTTAATTTTCATTCGGCCAACGTGAAGAGTGTTGGATTTTGGGGTTTTTATCTTTCCTAATTTCAACAGTGTGTAATATATATACATACATACACATACATATACATATATATATGTACACACACACACACACATATATATATATATATATATATATATATATATATATATATTTGGAGATGGGATTTATCTTGCAATTTGTGAGTTTAGAGGTCCCTGACAGGAAATAAGGGATTAGGGCCTATTTTGAAAATTTTTAAGCAAGGACCTGTCACCAATTTTAAATATTGAGGGACCCAGTTTTAAATTAAGTCTAGGGTTAATATGTAATTTTCAAAGGGTATTAAATTTGAACTTTTAAAAGGTTTAACCCTAAGATTTCAATTTCGATCCAATTAAAATTTTATTTAAACTTGACCATTTAAAATCATATGTTGAATAAATAATAAAATTAATTGACGACTTTTGTATTATTTCATTAAAATGTTATGTATTGCCATTATTTATGCATTTAAATTTCATTTTTTGAAATTTTGTTGTCAATTTCGTCTCTCAATCACATATGAATTTGTCTTTTATCAATTAATGATTGTGATTTGTTGCATAATTATTGTTTT
Organism: Olea europaea var. sylvestris; assembly: GCF_002742605.1. Taxonomy (NCBI): domain Eukaryota; kingdom Viridiplantae; phylum Streptophyta; class Magnoliopsida; order Lamiales; family Oleaceae; genus Olea; species Olea europaea. Next base: position 19,977,248 of record NC_036243.1, on the reverse strand, counting down.
GTGATTGAATTTTTATGGAATCTGAAACGATCCTTATTTTTCCCACAAAGAGAAATATTTTCAAATAAAAATGGGTGGTAGCTGCCAAAATGGAACACTCATTACTATTTGTTCGGTTTTCTCTACAATTAAAAAAATACATATATTTTGCGCAACAATTTTTAATTTATTACATATAATATCTTGCCCAAAGGTGTTGTTATATGTGATATTTTTGGAAAATGGCATAAGACAATTAACGAGATTATTTTGATTTAAAAATTTCCTTCTGCTCAAAGGTGTTGGTGTTTCGAAAATCAGTGTAATTTTGTTAACTGGCTACATGATAAGTTTTAAGAGTACCTTATAGCATGTTGTATTGTCGACCCAAAGGTGACTTTACAATGATGCATCTAAGCTCTTACCGTAATGAAATTCATATGTTTCGATTTAAATTACGGATTATCTAATTAATAACCCATATTAATTAGTTGGATATTACATCATCTATTTGATTGCATGCATTATGTTTGGATGATATTGAGTGTGATATTTTATGTTTCCATAGTTTATAATGCCTCATCTCTTTCGAATCAATTGTCTGCTATTGAAACTTTAACTGAGAATAACTATGTGAGATGGAAGCGAGACGTAGAGATAGCACTTGGTCTTTTGGGCTTGGATTTTGCAATGGAGAAAAAGTTTGAAAAACCCACAGATAAAAGTACTGTTGAATATGTCGCTGAGCATGAAAAGTGGGAAACGGCTAACAAACTCTGTTTGAAAATCATTAAGCGATCGATATCTGATTCCATTTTAAGTGTCATCCCTAATAATTAAAATGCCAAATATTTTATGGATGTCATAGGAGAAAAATTTATTGAGTCTGATAAAGCAGAAACTGGAGACTTGATGGATAAATTTATGAGCATGAAATATAATGGTGCAAGTGGTGTTAGGAAGTATGTCAAGAAAATGATAAATATATCATCTAAACTAAAGGCTCTTGACATTCCCATTGCGGAGCCTTTCCTGGTCTATCATGTTTTAAATAGCCTTCTTAGCAAGTTTAATCAACTTAAAGTTGCTTACAATGCTCAGTGAGATAAGTGGAATTTGAATGACCTCATAGCAGTGTGTGCCCAAGAAGAGTATAGGATGCGCCGTGAAACTGTTGAAACTGTGCAATTAGCTTTTCAGCCATCACAGAATAAGGGGCCTTCTCATAATCATAAATCTAAATTTCGTAAGGGTAATAAGTCCCATCGAAGTCAGCAGAATAATAATTTTAGTGGTCCCAAAGCAGTTATAAAGAAAACTGATCAGTGCAAGTTCTGTAAAAAGAAGGGTCACTGGCAGAAAGACTGTTTTAAGTTCAAGACTTGGTTGGAAAAGAAGAAGAGTTCTTCAAGTATTCCCTTGGCCTTAGTTTGTTTTGAGTCTTCTTTAGTAGATGTACCTTTGAATTCTTGGTGGTTAGACTCGGGAGCTAGTATTCATATTGCGAATTCCTTGCAGGGGTTCATAAGTAAACGGAGGCCAAGTGAGAATGAAGTAAGCTTGAGCGTTGCAAATGGATTTCAAGTGAATGTTGAATTCATAGGAGTAGTGAAGTTAACTTTAGAGTCTGGTTTTTATCTTGTTTTGGAAAATACAGTTTATGTACCGCAGATGAGACGGAATTTAATTTCTATACCAAAACTTGATGCTTGTGGTTTTACATTTAATTTTGGTAATGGAATGGTTAAGTTATTTAATGATTCTCGTTTGATTGGAAATGACATTTTATGTGATGGTTTATATAAATTATCTTTGGCTTCTTTTGGTGATGTCTCGTGTGTTACAAATGTATCAAAGAAAAGGGCTTTAATTCGTGAATCATCCTCTATGTTGTGGCATAAGCGATTGGGTCATATTTCTAAGGATAGAATGGAAAGATTAGTAAAAGATGAGATACTTCCTTCCTTAGATTTCTCTGATTTTGACACATGAATAGATTGTATAAGAGGAAAGTTAACTAAGTCTACGAGAAAGGGTTCGACTATGAGCAATGGAATTTTGGAATTAATTCACACTGATATCAGTGTACCTTTGCTTTCCACTATATGTGGGAATAAATATTTCATAACTTTCATTGATGATTTCTCACGATATGGATATGTTTATTTGATTAACGACAAATCACATGCACTTGAGAAATTCAAAGTTTTCAAACTGGAAGTAGAGAAACAATGTGGGAAAAGTATCAAAGTTGTAAGATCTGACCGGGGTGGTGAGTACTATGGGAAATATGACGAGTCTGGTCAAAATATGGGTGATTTTGCAAAATTTTTACTAGAGTGTGGAATAGTGCCCCAATACACCATGCCAGGGACACCTGAGCAGAATGGTGTTTCTGAAAGACGTAATCGAACTTTAAAAGATATGGTTAGAAGTATGATGAGTAGAACAAATTTGCCTGAATATTTGTGGGGTGAAGCCTTGAAAACAGCTATGTATATTTTGAACAGAGTTCCAAGTAAAGCTGTTGCAAATACACCTTTTGAATTATGGACAGGACGTAAGCCAAGTATGGTTCACTTTAAAGTTTGGAGATGTCCAGTTGAGGTTAGGATTTATAATCCATTTGAAAAGAAATTAGATCCTAAATCAACTCCTGGCTACTTTATTGGGTATCCGGATAGATCAAAGGGATATAAGTTTTAATGTCCAAATCGCGGCACTAGAATTGTGGAGTCCATTATTGCTAAGTTTCTAGAGAATGATTTTGGAGATAGTGGGAGTTTCACGTTGAGAGAAATTCTTGTTGAACATAATCAAGTTGTAATTCCAGTTCCTGTCATACAGGAAAGAGTTGGTTTTCAACCAATTGAAGTTGTTAATGAAGAATCGAGGAATCAGGAGGAATCTCAAATTCCTCAAACAACGATTAAATCGGTTCCTAAGCCACATGTTAGGAGATCACAAAGGGAAAGAAGATTTGCATTGCCCAGTGATTATATTGCATATTTATTGGAGAGCGATTTTAATATTGAGCATATTGTTGATCCTGTAACTTATAACCAAGCATTGACAAGTCGTGATGCAGATAATTGGATAGCTGTCATGGAAGATGATATGAATTCCATGGAAAGGAATAAAGTTTGGGATCTTATTGAACTTCCTCCAGATGCTAAGGCTGTAGATAACAAGTGGATTTTCAAAAGTAAATTAGATTTAAAAGGAAATGTTGAACGAAAGAAAGCAAGATTGGTTGCAAAAGGTTTCACTCAACGAGAGGGCATTGATTATGTTGAAACCTTCTCCCCTGTTTCATCGAAAGATTCTTTTCGAATTATGATGGCTCTTGTGGCACACTACAATTTGGAGTTTCATCAATGGATGTTAAGACAGCATTTTTGAATGGAGATCTTTCTGAAATGATCTATATGAAACAACCTGAAGGTTTTGTTGTAAAAGGAAAAGAAAACTTGGTGTGTAAGTTAAACAAATCCTTATATGGTCTCAAGCAAACATCTCGACAGTGGTATTTGAAGTTTGATGAGGTTGTGACATCTCTTGATTTTGTTGAAAATACTATTGATCAATGCATTTATCTTAAAACCAGTGGGAGAAATTTTATTTTCCTTGTATTGTATGTTGATGACATTCTGCTTGCTAGCAGTAACTCAGGGCTGCTTCATGAGACAAAGAAAATATTGTCTGCTAATTTTGAGATGAAAGATCTTGGATAAGCTTCCTATGTACTTGGCATTGAAATACATCGTGATAGAAATCGTGGCTTATTGGGACTTTCTCAGAAAGTTTATATACGACGTGTTCTAGAAAGGTTTAATATGCAAAATTGTGCACCTGATGATGTACCTATCATAAAAGGAGATAAGTTTAATAAAACTCAATGTCCAAGGAATGAGCTGGAAAGGGAGTCTATGAAGATGATCCCATATGCTAGTGTTGTGGGAAGCTTGATGTATGCTTAAGTTTGCACTAGACTGGATATAGCCTACGCAGTAAGTGTCCTTAGTAGATTTCAGTCTAATCCAGGACAAGAGCATTGGAAAGCAGCTAAGAAAGTTATGAGATATTTGAAGAAAACTGAAAGTGATATGCTTACATTCCAGCGTACAAATCATCTTGAGCTGGTAGGATATTCAGATTCTGATTTTGCTGGATGTCAAGATGATTTGAAATCAACCTCAGGTTCTATTTTTACATTAGCTGGTGGTGTCATTTCTTGGAAAAGTGTTAAACAGACTTTAGTGGCATATTCTACTATGCAAGTTGAATTTGTGGCATGTTATGGGGCTACAGTTCAAGTCATTTGGTTAAGAAATTTCATCTCTGATTTGAAAGTTGTTGATTCCATCTCGAGACCGATCACCATCTACTGTGATAACAGTGCAGCAGTATTCTTTTCAAAGAATAATAAAAGTTCTGGTGGATCAAAATATATTGACATCAAATATTTGGTCATTAGAGACAGTGTCAAAGAAGGGCAGACGAAAATAGAACATATCAATACAGAGGCGATGGTTGCAGATCCCTTGACTAAGGGACTCGCTCCAAAAGTCTTTAAGACACATGTTACTAACATGGGTATTGTTGAAACATTTGATATTTTTGGTAAGTGGGAGTTATTTATGTGAAGAACTACGTTTTGGGCTTAATCCCTTTACGGGGTACGTAGGCAACCCATATGTTTTCGGGTACAGCCCCTTCTGACAATAAAATATTTTTCCCCTATCCATGGACTATTTTGAGCATGCATTTGACTTATGTCTTTTATTATAATATTATTGTGATCTTGAGATATGACATGTAAAGACATAAGATGGGTCTCTTTTAGAGACATGTGGCTTCATTTTGATCACATTTGGTACTAAGTTTATACCACATATTACCACATTGGTTGGAGGATGGGAATCCATGTCGATAAGGATGTTGACATTTGTAGCTGTGGAATGATTTTACATCTCTTAAATTGGTGTAATGACTTCCATGTTCGGTGTTAATATTCTTGTTGGACCGGATCATGTTACGTAAGGTATCATCATTGGAGCTATACTTTTGTGGCCACCTATGTAGTCTAACTCGAGTGTTAAAACTTTGTTATAGCAATCAAATGTTTGCCCAAGTGGGAGAATGTTGTAATAATTAATAATTCCATATGTGGGTTTCACATTCGATTGCAAAATTTTACGGGTTAGATATATGGCTCATAATGATATTTGTGTTTGAGCCAAATTTATTAAGTGATCAATTAGACCTTTTACACCTTACGGGTTGTAATTAATTTGATGTGGTAATTAAAAGTATGTGGGTCGAAAATAAACCCTAATTAGAATTCTAGTCGTAATGGGACGGCTCAAATTATTGATATTTTGTGAGGAGTAAGGAGGGGAAGATTTTAACTGCTATTACAACTATTATTCATATCAACAATGACTTCCGCAAGTATGAATTCGTTTATATTAATTTGTTGGATTGTGATTATCAATTCTTAACATGATTAAAACTAAAGATTAACAAAAAAATGATGTTAGACAAGTTTAATCAACTTTTCGATAAAAAAGTGGCTTTATCAAATAAGATATTTGTCTGTTACATGTAGACGATGAGTTTATCCTCCAACTAGCTTGATAAAATGAGGAGCTAGTGGGCTAATTGTCATTTGATACTTGAGCAAGATTTGGTATTCTACATCATATACCGACTAACAAATCATAGTACGTTCAACCGTGATCTATCAAGTAGGTCCATCAACTCAACTTAAGAAATTGTTTCATTGATCTAGATTGAACTAAATGTTACGCCTCATTCTATAGGTAGCACCTCTGCTATCAACGGCATCTTTTGCAAGTGCTACATTGACCAAAAGATATTTTTTTATGTTTGATAGTCTCTAATGGATACGTTCAGTCAACTTTTCAATATTTTTCATATTATTTTATGCCGTGGAATGACCTTTTGACTAGCGAGTCATCTAGATAACACATGTCAAATATCCAATGGACACAATCACGTCTCCCTTAGTAAAAAGACCCACACTTGTGCTTCACAAGGGTAAAGTCATTCTACCAATGAAAAAGTGAGCGCCATATTATAAATTACAAGCTGGCCACTCTCTTTTCAAACCCTATACTTATATTCTCGTCAATTATGTCTCTTCCACACCCAAAAATATAAAAAGTATCAAGTACATTGTGTTGATCCCAAAAATTTGCGGTGCCCTGTGGTCAATGGATCTCAATTTCTCTTTCATTTACGGTTATATTATCTGCACACTTAAACATTTACATTAAACTGTTCTTGATCGTTGCTCCAATAGAAGAGCAACGATCGTAAAACTTCGACACTCGAGTAAAATGGAGAAAAATACACATAAATGCATGTAAACAAAAGAGAAATTAAGATTCATTAACCACAAGGCACATCAAAATTTTTAGATCAACACGATATCAATCATTTTTATTGAACTCCTGTGACCAAGTCAAACAATAAACCGTACTAGTTAGCTACTTATTCAAATCATGGTAAACTGAAAGTAAACAGAATTATTGCTTTTAACCCGTATAATTTTTAGGAACACCCCGCAGAGAAACTCCGCTTAGGCATTGAATCCTTGACTCATAAATCCTAACTGAGATCATTCTCAAGTTGAATACACTTGGTCCCACGTATTACAATTAATAAGTATAATTGACGCAATCACGTGCACCCAAACATTCGGGCAGGCGGGCAGCGTTAACGCCGTCTGTATCAGCCACTAACGGCGTTTCTCTTTCTACACAATAATCATTTATTATAGCTGTCCCCACCAAGTCTTAGGTTTGGACTCAGGTTCGGATCTTTTAAAGCTACGAAAAAGCCAAAGCACAGCACAGCAACCACTCACTAAATAATTGAGTAAAAGAAGAGAGAGAAATGGAAAGAAACATCAGAGTTTAGAGAGAGATAGAGTGAAGAGGGCTCCTTTTCTAGTGAGAGAAATTTGTAGAGAGAGAATGAGGGAGCAGAAAAATCTGGAAAAGATGGGCCAGATCGTGAGGAGGAAAAAGAAAGGGAGACCAGCGAAGCCTGATCCTGCGGGCCGCCGTGCAGGTGAGGCTGAAACGACGGAGAGGGACCTACGCCGGAGCCTTCGCCGAAGGAATGTCAAGTACGTCTTCGATCTCGACGATTACTTTGACGACGACGAAATATTCGAGGAAACTGATGAGGACCAGCGGCGGAAGGAGAAGAAGCTCAAGCTCTTGCTCAAGTTACAGAATGACAAGGATGGATGCTCCGAGTCGACTCCTCGGTTCGGTGTTCACTCCCCCACTGTATCTGCCTCTTCCTCCGATGAGGATAAGCCTTCGAAAAAGAGAAAAATCGACGCCAGAGAAACTGGCGAAGATGACGACGACGAAAATGACGACATCAATGATGATGATAATTATAGTGGTGATGATGACGAGGTAATTAATTGTTGGATCTGAAAAAATGAAATTTCAAATGAAGAAGAAACTGAAGCTCGCTGTGGGCGGAGTACATTAATTTGTATATGAACCATGGTTGTATATATAGAGGGGGAAAGGAGCTCCAGCTCAACCAAACTTCACTGAGAATTTTCTATTGGTCCAAACTTCGATACATACACGGTTGTGTATGTATAGGTTGGGTTTGAGTGTGTGTCGGAGGAGTGTCGTGTTGAATATTGATATTGATTTATGTAATGTAATGTAACGGTTGGGTCAACTGTCAAAAACTAATCCCCACAGAATCTGATCACGCACCCACCTTTTCTCTCTTCTACTCATCTCTTTCTCTCTCTATAACACACACCTATGTAACAGAATGTGTTGTATATATTGTGCACACGCACACACATATGTTGTCTGCCCTTATTTTCTGTCTTTGTCTGATAAACACCTCGGACTTTTGTTTTCCTAAGCTATAGTTGCATTTATTTCTTTCCTTTTTAAATATAGCCTTTTTTGAGGTATAATGATTTTGCTGATTTTGACAGGTTAGACAAACAAAGATGGAGCCCAAAACCGTGCACTCGCATCCAGGTGTGCTTTTATTTTCGGGATTTTATTGAATGGGCATGTTTAATTTTGGAAATTTGTAAATTTTTATACATTTACTGTTTGTTTGAATAGGGACACCGGCACAGACTCTACCTAGGCTTCCATTGCCTGAAAAGAAGACACTGGAGTTGATCTTGGACAAGCTTCAGAAGTATGTTTTGAATTATGTGTAAATGGTGAATGTTTGGTGCTTTGTTTTTTTAAGGGCTTGTCTGGACCTTGAAATGCTTTGATTTCATTTTGGGCAGGAAGGATATTTATGGCGTGTATGCAGAACCAGTCGATCCTGAGGAGGTTAGCAAGTTCTTTATGGAATTGTTGAAGGTTGTATTCAGGAATTACTTGTAATGGAGTTCGTAAATTGGTTGATTGGTAACTGTGCAGCTTCCTGATTATCATGATGTAATAGAGCATCCAATGGACTTTGCCACTGTGAGGAACAATCTGGGTAATGGAGCATATGAAACCTTGGAACAATTTGAGGTGAGTCCACGTTCCTGACCCCCACTCCTTTTCCTTCACAATAGTTGGTTTGTTGGTCTCCCTCTTCATCTTCCGGGTAGTAAAATGTTTATTTGTTCAAATACATCCCCCAAATGCTGGTTAATGTCATCCCTTAACAAATAAGCTCAAAGAGTTCTGCATAAACTAGACAATGCATGACTGATGACTAACATCGTTTGAGCTGAAAGTTGGTGCCAAATCATTTGTATCAAATCTTGCCTACTTACAATAAATGAAACTGGATATGTCAATATTTCGATACAAAAGCATGCTATGTTTTTTAATTCTAGTAGATTTTTGTAATTCTGCTAGGTTGAGGGTCCCACTTCAAAGTGGAAACTGGGCTTAGAAAGTATCCTCTTTTTTTCCAGATCAAGATGATTGTGGATTAAGGACACTCATTGGACATCATGATAATTACATTATCTATGCTAAGTGTAGCAGACAAAGTTGGAACTGGGTTTATCCTGTGTCTCAAAGCGGGAGGCTTGATTTTAGAAGAATATCTTGGTTTAGCAATTGTTTTGGAGTTTATGCTTTTATGTTCAAATTCTTAGAAATATCGTACGGAACACAAAGTGTTGACATAAATGCCACCTTTTGGCTTTTCCAGTTTTATCGTTTGCTGTCTGTTCTGAAGAAGGGAATAGTAGATGTGCCGTTCTGTTTTTCTGTTTCGGCTGTGTCCTATCATTTTGGCTTTTGTTATTTCTTTGGGTCTTGTAATTTGCCAATTAGCTTTGTAAACTTGTCCATCTAATTGCATTATTTATCTGGATTGCTAACTTGGGCTATGAACTTGTGAAGTTTGTAATTGAGTGGAGTGATTGCTCCTTGTTTTCTGAATCTGAAGTTTTCTCTCAAACAATGGCTATTTGTCTGTGGGAAAGAAAATTTTGACAACTTGATTTCCTAGTGGTGATTTTTTTACTAACATGTCTTGGATTGTTATTTCTTGATCAGGAATTCATCATCTTTTGTTTCTTGGATTGAATTGCTAAAACCATGAGCACAAATATTGATTGTATATATTCCGCTGAAGTGTGGAGTACTTGTTGATACCTATAGTTATGTTTTTCTGAACTGTTACATCGAGGAACAACAATGGCTATTTGTCTGTGGGAAAGAAAATTTTGACAACTTGATTTCCTAGTGGTGATTTTTTTACTAACATGTCTTGGATTGTTATTTCTTGATCAGGAATTCATCATCTTTTGTTTCTTGGATTGAATTGCTAAAACCATGAGCACAAATATTGATTGTATATATTCCGCTGAAGTGTGGAGTACTTGTTGATACCTATAGTTATGTTTTTCTGAACTGTTACATCGAGGAACAACATCAAGCAATATCTTTTGGATTTAAGAATGTCTAGATTTGTCGTTTTTATTTGTTATTATACGGTGCCTATTGATAGTAATGAAAAGGAAAAGACAGTAGCTGCTAACTTGCCTGATTCTGCTTGGTGTGTCTTTCTAATGTATGTGCATGCTCTGTCTCCTTGAGAACAATGAAAAAGTCTCCCACACACTTTTCTTCCTCTGTATATTTTTTCGGGCGTGTGAGAACACACACTTTCTTCTGGATTTGTTTGTGACATCTTCGACCCGTGATTATCATTGCTAATTTGAATAAATACCACGGATGCTATTAGCTATCTTCAGGGGTAAAACTCTGGCAATTATTTTTTTCTGTTTCTTAGAGCTGTTTGCTGTTCTGCAGAATGATGTTTTTCTGATATGCTCAAATGCCATGAAGTACAATGCCCCAGATACCATATACCATAAGCAGGTAGGCTTACAGCTTTATTTGCCCTCTTGTTTTTGACTTTCCTTTTTGTGGCTAATGATCAACTTCTTTCTTCAATCATTCTAAAGGCACGCACCATCCAAGAGCTAGCAAAAAGGAAATTTCAAAAGATAAGGATAAATAGTGAACGCTCAGAAAAGGAGCTCAAGCCAGAACAGAATATGAGATCCAGCTCTGTTGTGAAGAAACAAATAAAAAGAACAGTAAACCGGTCAGTGCAGGAACCTGTTGGGTCCGATTTCTCATCTGGAGCCACTCTTGCAACAGGTGGAGATGTGCAGAATATTTCAAATGCGCCTCAGTTTGGTGTATCTGAGAGGCCTGGTAGCATAGATGGGTTTGTTGAGGGAATTTCTTCCATGAATGACACCAATTTAGACAAGGGAGAAGAATCAATTCCAGGTTTCATATGCACCAAATAATTTTTAGTACATCTGATATGATTGTCTATATTATTTATTTCCCCGTGCAATCATAAAAAATAACTTGTGATGTATAACACACCTACTGTTCTAAATTTGTATTCATCGACTGATTTTCAAAGGTCATTTATCCGCTTCTGGTGATGTTTTTTCTAACTTCTAAGCTTTCTGCTTGTAGGGAAGGGTACACTGTCTAGATTTGGTAGAAAATTGGCCATACATGATGAGAACCGTCGTGCAACATATAACATATCATTAGCTCAACCAGTAGGTGGCTCAGAATCTATATTTTCAACTTTTGAGGCGGATATGAAGCAGCTAATTCCTGTGAGTGACTTTGCAAATAAACCTTTATTCATCATTTTTACATCTCTATCACTCATTTCCATTTTTCCTAATCAGGTGGGACTTTATACCGAGTGCTCTTACGCTAGGAGTCTGGCTCGTTTTGCTGCAACTCTTGGGTCTGTTGCATGGAAAGTTGCTTCAAAGAGGATTGAGCAAGCACTGCCTCAAGGATTGAAATTTGGTCGTGGTTGGGTTGGAGAGTACGAGCCTCTTCCAACCCCTGTGTTAATACTGGAAAATTGCACCGTGAAGGAACCAACATTTTTTGCAAAAATAGAGCATGTTACTGATACAAGAAGGGGTGCGAAAACCTTTACAACCTCAGTTTCTTCCATGGGAAACCCAGTTGGTGGATCTTTCTCTGAAAATAAATTGCCATTTTTTGGTCACGCTGGAGATAGACCAACTGCTCGGTCTACTACCAACACCTCCGGTCCAGTGAAAGGACAGCAGGTTAGGAGGAATTGTTCAGAAGTGAAATCATCTTTCTTTTTATCTCCTGGAACCAAACCTACTGATTCTACTACTCACAGTTACCAGTGTCAAAACTCGCAACCGTGGAATTTTGTTGAACCCAAGAAAAAGGTTTTAAAGCAGGTTGAATTGAACAGTCCACCCTCAGCCAATCAAAGTGCACCTGATTTTATTGCTCAGAGGCAGATTTCAAAGAATTCAGAAATGGAAGCTTCCAGGGCAATGGAGTTGGCGTCCAAGAACATGAATCTTTTGACATCTGGATCCTTTAAACAGCCAACTACTAGTGGAATTTCTGTTGGAGGATTGCCTAATGGGAAAGTGGTTAACAGTTTGGATAGTAATATAGTAGCCAGTTCACCATCTGACATGTCCAAAACAGCATCCTACTATCCCCATGGACAAGGGCAGGGTCTTAGTGACCCAGTCCAGTTGATGAGAATGTTAGCCGAAAAGGCTCAAGATCAACAGAAATCCTCAAATCTGTCTCCAGCTAATGCACCTCAAGATTCGTCCCCTTCTCCATCGAGTAGGTGTGATTCAAATGCTGCCGCAGCTGCTGCCCGTGCATGGATGTCTGTAGGGGCAGGTGGTTTTAGACAAGCTGGGGAAAGCACAAATTTACACATGAACCAGATATCTGCAGATTCCTTGTATAACCCAACTCATGGTCTCCAGCCACAAGTATCTCGATTTCGTCCAGAGTTTTCTGGTGCCGGGATGCATTTTCAGCCTGAGAAGAACGCACCGCTTCATGCCTTTGTTCCACAAGTCCCACAACCTATTAGAGTAGGCAGTGAAGCCCAGTTTCCAAATCAGCCAATTGGTTTTCCCCAGTTGGTAACTGCTGACCTGTCTAGGTTCAACCTACAGTCACCTTGGCAGAATCTCAGTCCGCAAATGCATGCAAAACAGAAGCAGGAATCACTCCCTCCAGACCTGAATATTGGTTTCCAGTCACCAGGGTCTCCGGGTCGACACTCATCAGGTGTCCGAGTTGATTCTCAGCAGCCTGACCTGGCTCTGCAACTCTAGACGGCAAATGATGTTAAGGGTCGCATCATAATTAGTTTTGTTATCCTAGTTATTGGCCAGAGAGAATTTCATTAAATGGTAGAATCCGAAAATTTATGTGCGCACCAGGATTTGTGTTAGGCTAATTTACATCAATTCAAAAGCGTCTGCCTGCCTTTAGTTTAGATTTTAGAATAGCCAGAAGATACAAAAGATGATCAGTTTGGTCAGAATTTTATAGTTAGTATAAAGCTTCTTGTTTGTCTTCTTTCTGGATTGTAGACGGGGATGTTATTAGAAAGCTGGAACTTTCACAGTTCAGATGAACGAGGTTTATTACCTGGACTTGTGTAGCTCTTACAAACTTCGATTCTTTCTTCTGCTTTAGATTATGGTAAGGATCATATATGCCCCATAATTTTCCTCTAAATATATCATATTAGAACTAATGAATTTTTGTGTGAATTCACTGAATTGTGATTTCTGATTTTAATGTCCGGTTTGATAAGTTGCTGCATTTAAGGAAGTGTAACTATCTTTAGATAAAGTTTGTTGAATATTCATCGACGTACTACTTGCGGTGCTTGGATATTAATTTTGAAGGAGATCTGCGAGCGAAATCAGTTGTACAAAATCCACTGCAGTATGTTTGGGTGGACTTATTTTAAAAAATAAGCTGGTCAAACATGCTTATAAGCTCTCAACAAACCGAAACATGGATTTAACAAATAGGTGACTTGGCCAATTTGAATAAACAGGGCTAAAAAAATAAGCCGCCTCCTTGGTACGTCTCGGCTAAATATAACTTCACATTTCTTTGGTTGCATTAGGATTGGATTATAATTGGTACTTGTAGGCTAAATATTGACTTCACATTTTATTTAGTCTGGTTGCGTTAGGTTTGAATTAAAATTTGGACCCACATTCTTGCAAACAATTAGAATTATATTCATGTGATCTCTTAAATGTGGGACTTGGTGATGGTACAATCCAATCATATGCTTTGGAGAGTTAAATATTTGAATAACGCCACTTAAATAGGCTTAAAAATAGGAGAGTGAGTGAAGAGACAGACTGACTTGTCAAAAAATGATTAGGTGTTTTTGTTTTGATTTTTCAAAATTGTCCAATGTCCAATCATACGTCGATATGTGTTTCATCTAGATTTGAGTCTGATGTGTAGCATGATTCTAAATATTTTACGTTGAAACGGAACCCAAAAAAGTGTCTATCAACGCTAGCAATTTTGGACATTTCTTTGGCTGTTCCTTCTGAAAACGAATGAGTTTTTCTGAAGGAATTCAAGCTTAAAGAAGTACCCTTCATTTGAAGTTTTGAGCCAATAGTAGTGCAGATTAACCAAGTCCAAATAAGTACACTGAGACATGGGACTTTAGTATCATTTTCATATTTATCCCTTAATATAGCTCATAGGAACATCCAATTTTGCAAATGGATGGCATGTTTAAGCTTTTAGATGATTGAATAACTCATTTGAGCATTACAAGCTATATATTTCAACTTAAAATATCTAACCTTATATACTATTCAAATTTCGATTTGTCCCTTAACACCTACAAGATTGATTGGAAACTAATTACTTTCAATGTTCAATGTATTAAAAGAAGTGCGAAATCGAAGCTACAACTCAACGTGTTAAGAGCTTGGCATCATAAGAAGATTTGCCTAGCAAATGCAATAGCCTACTTAACATGTTACATTGACACTACATTTTCTTAAGCCATGAGACATGACAAGTTACCTATTCCAATAATGTTGGTACAGAAACATGACCCGTTTACCTAATCCAACCACTGTAATTAACCATAAATACTAAAGGCCACACCTACATCCTAAAGATATGAATAATCAAGAATCCCACCAAAACTTAGGGGTGTATTCAATTGAGGCTTTTAATGACTTTTTGAGATTTAAAAAGTGTGGAGGTATCCAATTAAGAATTTTTGAGACTCTCTAAAAGTCATCGTGTATTTAATTGAGACTTTTAAAAATATTTCTAAAAGTTACAGTGTATTCAGTTAAAACTTTTTAGAAATCTTTATAAGTTTTGGGATATTCAAATTTTAATGACTTCCAGAAAAGTTTCTGGAGTACTAACTTCTAAAAAGAAAGCACTTATATAAAATTTTAAAATTTGTCTTTCATTAATCACAAGATTTTGAGTGATTTTCATAAAAAAATAAACAATAAAAAAAATAAAAAAGATTCAATTTTTCTTTTCATTAACCTTCTATGAACATGTATGATTAAAATTTATTTTTTTCTATTGATTTTATTCCATTTATCTTTCTTTCACTCTAATTATTTATCTCTATTTTCTATAAAAAAAAAATTAAATTGAATTCTTGTAATTTTTTTTATTCATTTTTTTGTGAAAAGTATCTATTTTTTTTATTAAATTATAAAATTTTATATGAAAAATTTATAATTAAATTATTTTTATTTTTATTTATTTTTAAAAGTATAATGTGCTAATAATATTGAATCATAATATATATATATATAAAGGGAATGAAAAGAGGAATTGTGGAAACTAACACCTCTATGTGAGAATTTCACAGCAGATCTACGTGAATTCTATTTTAAATGAACGTCTTCAATAGTCTTTTAAATTTCACAAAAAGTCTATAAAAATTTTAAAATGAAAATCCATAGAAATCTACGAAAAACTTCCACTAATTTCATACAAATCTACGAAAGATCCACGAAATCCACAAAAATCATCACTAAAAAAAAATGTATATCAAAGTCTTCAAAAGTGATAATTGAATGCACCCTAATTAAACTTTACCATAACACCAAAATTAGCCAACGTTATAAAAACTGGATTGTACCGGTTCATTCAACAGAAAAAATGGAAAATTGGTCCTCTAATTGAGTAACATGTATGAAAATTGAACAAGTTATTCCATCAAGAGTTCAAAAATCAACTGGCTCACTTGAAAAATCAGCTACATCAGAGTCTCTGGTTTCGTTCTTAAAAAGAAAGTCTATTATCACCAGTTCAATCTGTGTCTTAACCTTTACTTTTTCCATATCAATTCATGGACTGATTTTTTCCAGATGGGAAAGGATATACCGTTTTCGTGTACAAACAAAATCTAACAAGAAACAGAAAAAATATAAGATCGAATGACATATGTTAACACTTCCAAATTTAAACAGTAGACATTGTTTAGAACAAAGCAATATTCGCATTAAATATAACATCAGGATAGATAATCAAGAAGAATGTACACGTTTTCTTTGATTATATACATTGTTCAGCACTTAAGCTAGCTTGACTTCAAGTTCAAAATGACCCGAATGTATTTTCACCACTGTAAGTCATGTATAGGAAACCGTCCTCATCTTTGTTGTCCTCATAAATTGTGGACATCATGACAGCTGCAATGACATAGAGCAATGAAATGTCTCAAACAAAATTAAAATAAACATTACAGACTAAGCAAGCAATTATAATAATGCTAACAGCATAAAACATTTCTCCTCACCAGTAGGAGGGAGGATGTTCTTGACAAAGATGAATATGGCCTTCTCAGCACCGAGCTTAATCCTCTTTCGGACAACATACACAAACTGCCCAACGGTCAGATCAGCGGGAACCAGATATCTGCATTCATTATGATTTAACATATCATGATACAAGTGAATTATACTGTGGGAGAGAAAGGACGGTAGTGCAGATTACAGACAAGCGAGTAGTAACATGTTAACCATTCAAGGCATTTAAGAAAACTTTATGCACAAAAAAGAATGTAGGTTTTCTACAGACCCCCAAACCCCAAAACAAAACAATTATTATTAACAATCTCATCACAGAAAGAGATATTGCACAACTTTGAATGCAGTCTATCCTTATAGCATGTCATAGTCAACCCGTGCTGCAACTATATCACTTCATTGTCCTTGTTCATAGAATAATGAGTAACTAAAGCTTTCAAATCCATAAAACAAATTGTCAAGCCTGTAAGTCAACAACTCAAAACATCGTCAACTAACAAGATAAGATAATGAAGGCAACTGACTTCTTCTTGTCAATATCAGGTATGTCACTTCTTTCAGCTCTCTCCACAATAACCTACATGCAAAAGAAATAGAAAATGTGAAAAGAGAAACTCAAACAAAAAATAAAATGTCAATCATCCAAAAGAAGACAATCTTGAAGATTATTAAAAATTACCGGGATTCTATCTGGGTACTTCTCTCTGATACGAGCAGCTTCTGCTTGACGCCTCTCTGCAACAATTGAGTTAGCACTTTTAAAACATCTACAAATAATGGACTATGCGTCAAAGAATGTTTGTCTCCCTTCTTAAAGGGTTTTTGGGGGATATTAATTTTTGGAATAGTGATTTTTTGGAAAATGTGGTTGAAAAGTAGGAAAAAATTTTGGATTTACGTGCAAAATATTTAATTGTGTAAACTTCAAGATGCAATGAGCATTAAGCGGAATGTGCATGAGAAGAATGGTACACAATTGCATTTCATGGAATTACAGTAAATTGCAACTTGTTTGATCTTTTGACGCTTTCCTAAATATTCCATTCCACAAGTACATAGTCAAAACAAAAATATTGCTTCCATTCTACAATATGGTAATAAGATATCTATGAAGACAAATTTGTAAAAAAAGTGTTCAAACAATCTACAAACAGAAAAGGATAAAAATAAAAAATGAATTATTATCAATGTTCCTAACTTAGCTATAGTGGGGAGAAGGTTTCCTTCCATTACGTGTATGGTATATACAATTCGTACTCAAAATCATTTCAATTTCACATAAAATAAGAAATAAACTTCTTATTTGAAAAGATAATTTTACACAGTTTTTCACTACGCACAGAGATCACAGCCTTAGAGAGAGAGAAAAAAAATGTTAATGCAACAACAATAAAACTATATCATCCAAGGGCATAAATATTTTCATAATGTAACGTAATAACATGGAAAAAAAATATAAATTACATCATATTTAACCATATATTGCACACAATTAGCCCATAGAAGGCACAAATTCACATTAATTAATAACGGATCATAGGTCGAGAAAAACAATTCGATCCCACGCACAAATCAATGATCCGATCAACAGGATTTTAATAAAACGTAATGGAATTTAGAGGCAAAACTATACTAATACAGTAATCAAAGAAATATATAGACTCTATCAGTCAAAGCAATTAAAATAACTAGGTTTAATAAACGATCAGATCAACAAAGATGTGCGGAACGATGCGTAAATACATACCAAGGGGGTGTTCCAACTTAAAGGAGCTTTTGGCCATGGCTATTGGATGACAGCTACAATTCGCTAACTGAAAATTGATGAAAAATGGACGAAATTTAGGGTTTTCTTTTCTTTTCTTTTCTTTTCGGCGAAATTAGAGAATTATGTAAAATAATTTATCGAGAAAAGGGAAAGAAACTTTACCAAATGGAAAGAAATTGAGTGCTCGTGTTTCTCAATGGAGCCGTTTCTCAATTTATTTCTTTTGATTGTTGCATAAGCGTGTGAGCCAAGTCACGGTTTCATAAATTACGATTTAATCATAATAAAATTATTTTGACCTAAAATAAATTAATAAATAAAATTATTTTCGGCCTAAAATAAACAACTTATTTTATAATTTGACAAAAACAAAAGTTTTCAAATACTCTTATTCGTGGATGCATGTTTCTTATGAAATATGTCAGTATTACGAAATGTGTATATAAAAATGCAATATTATTAATTTATTAACAATTTCATCCTCGAAGAATTTAAATAATGTTCTTTTACACTTTCTTCGTAAGATGGTTGTATAGTAATCTTCTCCTTTTGTAAAATGGAGCACATTTGCAATTCTAGCCTGCTCCCCTCGAATTGTCATATCGTTCCATCTCTCTTTTCTCATACTAAACATGAATATTATATACAACTCTTTGAAACGATACATAACCCCAATTTGGCCCAATTTGGCGAGATTAAAATCGAATTTTTAATAGATTTTGATAGAAGTTGATGAAATGTGTAATTGAAAAGTTGTGGGATCCATAAAATATGTGGTTAAAATTAATTATTGATTTTGCGCTTTGAATTAAAGTCTAGATTTTAATTGGTATCAAATAGAGGCATAAATCGCTTTTAGGATCAACTAGATCGTCTTCCCTAAAGTTCAAGGAGGTACTTTTCATGTCCCTCACGATGCTCCAGGGCAGGGGTGGTGGGGGACCCTTAAGGTTAGGGTTTAACCTTTTAAGGAGGTACTTTTCATGTTCCTAGACAACATCAGTTTAGCTAGAGAAGCCATGGAGTATCGTTATATAAAAATTGAAAGAAATACAAGAGATAATCATACTACTAGTCTAAAAAGTCTCCATATTCTTTTATCTTCTACTTCAACAGCCCTATCAGGAATGTCACTATTGGGCTGTGATGTCAAGGTCCAATCCAACGTAAGTTGTGATGATAAAATAAGGCCCAATATGAAATGAAAAGATTGACTATTACTATGTTACTTAGATGGCCCACTTAATCGGGCACAATAATTCAATTCATTTCCTTAGTCGCTCTGGAGCCGTTGGATTGACCCACTGATCAACGATTGATGGTTTTTCTATAAAGACGACCCCTTACTTGCCCTAGAAGGGTGAATCGTCATTTTCTTTCTCTCTGTGAGTCATTTTTTTTTTTCTGGAACCTTCAAGGGCTTTCTCTGTTTTCGTGATTTTTCATCTTCTCTTTGTAAGAGTTTCTGGTGATTATCTTTGTGATAATCGAGTCCTTGTGTAGTAATGTCTGTGTGGATGAACTATTGTTGAAGTGGTGTGTCCATTTCTAATTCCATTGAAGCAACTCTGTGATTAGGGTTGTGAAGGTCATGTGGTTGAGTCCGGTGCCTCTATGATGTTCTTTAAGGGCGTATGGTCTGAGCCTATGAAATGTTAAAGTCTTGATGTTGTGGTTTTAGTTTTTGTGTAAAGTTCTTGTATATTTTTCTTGTACAGTTTCAGATCTTGTAATAAAAGTCATCTGATGTTTGTGAAACAATCAAGACAAAACATTTGTGAAATTTATACACAGTTCAAACTGAAAATACTACAAGCCAATTACAAATATTCGTCCCACCAGTGATCAATTGCAAAGTGAGAAATCATAATAAAAAAACAATTTTAAATATTTTATACAAAGAAAGTTAAATCAGGAAGACAAAATTATAGATGTAAAGGGTCTGATTGATAATGATTATGAGAATTGTTTTTTGACTAGAGATAAAAGTGAGTCCATCTACAAATGAAGAAGTAAAAAATGACAGTTGAAATAGTGAATAACGGTTAAAAAATTAACTTTTTTAGATGAAAAATTGTTATCAAATGGGGGCTTATCGAGAATGATGCTACACCGAATGAGAGTTCTTTAGATTCTTCTTCATGAATTTACGTGTACCAATTCATGAGGACACGTAATTTAATTTTATGAGTTTCTATGTTGACTTACATCCCAACATCCAACTAATAATTTCATACCATGCACTTTTCAACTTACTTTTCTAAATGTATTATGCTATTTGTACATAAAATAATGTAGAGGGAAAAGATTGAACGAAAAAGTTGATTATGTAATTCATTTTGTAAAATTTGATATGCATGTAGCAAAGTCCTCTTTAAATTATAGGTCACATTGGCAACTAAAGAAACATACATTTAGCCCATTAAATTAAATTTATTAAAGGTACACCTCAATCTACCTAGAACTAGAATGTTCTCCAAAATTAATACTTGTACAAAAAACAAGACACACACTAATTAAGTAATTCGATTATTGTAAGATTTAAGTGATGTACATTTATACGTCTCTATCTCGTATTGACTTGAGTGAGAAAGACCCAAAATTTTCCCCTTCATAAGGGTTGTAGGAATCATCTTCCAATTTCACATGTTCATCTTTCTTAGTTTTATTGCATAATTACCATATACTTTATATTCTATGGCAGCAAGTCTTGAAAAATCAGGCTTCTTAACTCACATCAGAACGAATCGAAGCCGTCTATCACCGTGTTATAGGCCAATGGTTGTTACGATGGTTCGAAACCAATCTTATTGTGTGTCAAATGAAGTCGAAATCAAAGAGTACCTAAAAAAGGCTCTTCCCATTAGGCCACCATTTTCGGTTTTTGAGCCGATGCATCATTTGACGTTTACCGCTCCACGGACTAAAGCGCCGGTGTTGTGCATTGCTGCATGCGAACTGACCGGCGGTGACCGGAGCCGAGCCTTAGCTGCAGCTGCAGCTGCAGCTCTACATCTCATGCATGCTGCAACATTTACCCATGAGAACCTACCAGTGACAGACAGGCCCAGGCCCAAACCAGAAGTCCCACACAAATTCGGCCCAAACGTTGAGCTTCTTACTGGAGACGGGATTATGCCATTTGGGCTTGAGCTGTTGGCTAGGTCCATGGACCAGGCCCAAAATGATCCAGATCAGATCCTTAGGGTTATTGTAGAGATCACCCGGGCCATAGGCTCACAGGGCATGATAGATGGGCGATACCGAGAACTGGAAATGGATCTATCACAGGAAAATACGGGTCGGGTTATGGATTACGTATGCGAGAAGAAAAAAGTTGAGTTGCATGCATGTGGAGCAGCTTGTGGAGCTATATTGGGTGGCGGAGATGAAGTGGAAATTGAAAAGCTGAGAAAATATGGGGATTATGTTGGAATGATTCATGGGATGTTAAATGGAATAGGGAAAAATAAAGAGGGATTAATAGAAGAAAAAACAGAGAGATTGAGAATTTTGGCTCTTAAGGAATTAGAAATCTTCAAAGGGAAGAATGTTCTGATTTCAAGTCTTTGTTCAGCATAATACGTCTTAGATCACTTTAGTCAAATTTATTTGAATGTTTATAATTGAATGAAAAAATGGAAAATAAATAAAGCGACCTATATAAAAATTACTTCTTCTTCTTCTTCTTGTTATTATTATAAAACTTCTCATGGTTTACAATTAGTGATTAGTTGTATTTTTTTTTTTTTTTTTTTTTTTTTTTTTTCTTTTTTTTTTTTTTATTGGGTTTTCAATTTTTGATTAGTTTTTTTTTTTTTTTTTTTTTTTTTTTTTTGTTAGGCAATGTAGGATGTGGGGTCTGCCGAAAACTTAAGGATTCCTCTACAAGGTTCGTCCATTGAGGGCGAGTCAGGGCCTAAGACTGATGCTAAGCATGTGCTGTATAGCATTAATCTTTAAACTTACTCAAAAACATGTCGGTACTCACGAAAGCCTGTGGGGAATGGGCAGGGAAGACCAGACACAGCTTGAGCTCCCAACGCTTTATTTTGAATTCTCTGACGAAGTCCCGCTTAGTTTTTGATTTTGATCAGAAGATTTTGTTTTCATAATCCAACAATAATGGTGCATAATGATCGTATGCTTAATTATGTAGTGTTTACTGCCAGAATTGCTAGTTTGGAAATCAAATTGAGTGGTTGAGTTAGATGCAGCCAAAAGTATTGGGGGGCGAAAGTGAAAGGAAATTTGTTCTCTAGCGTGTTGTTCCGTCAAAATTGGAATGAAGTCATGAACCGGAATAAAATAATTAACTCATTTTTCAATTTAAAAATTGAAGTTGGTGGAATATCCTTTCCCTATTCAAATATTTCATAATTCAAAATTGTGATATAAGTGGAAAATTAGTTTTTTGTTCTTTATTTGCTGATATTTTGTTTTGGCTGATTAGAAGGATATTGAGGGGAGTTAAGATGAAAAATAGATATCTAGGGTTTATGTTAACACTATTCATCGAATGAAGAGTCGAGTTGATAGTCGAATAAATACTTTCTAATAAAATATTTTTACGCTTTGTTAAATAAGTTGATGACTTTTTGATATTCATCTCTAAAAAGGTCTTTTATAAAATTTGCATTTCACGATATATGATCAACATGTCTATTTTTTATTAAAAGATTCGATAAAATTAATATTTTTATGCTCAATATGTCAAGCAACTTGAGACATTACGGAAATTTAACAAGTTGTCAAATTTTATCAATTAAAAAAAACACCACTTTTTTCTTATAAAAAATCTTCCTACTTTAACATTTTGTCAGCAAAAACGGCCATTCCACTTTTAGCCCCATTTGTTTTTTTTTCTAAAAATCAGGTTTTTAGTAAACTTTTGATAGAAATTAATTAAATATATAATTAAAAAGCTGATAAAAATTGTATATTTATAAAATATACGATAAAAAATAAAATAGGAGGAAAAAAAAAAATGAAGATCAAATCATCCATGCAGTTGTCAAATGAAGCCGCCGGTATATTACAATATTTCCAAGAAAGAAGCAGCAGCAGCCGCCGAAAAACTGAAAAATCATTATGATTTAAATTTAATTACATTCAAATTGAAACAAAGTACATGGAATTTCATGAATAATATACATGGAATTGCATTAAACCATGGCATTCCCATCAAAGACACATTTGTGAGGACGGGACTAAACAATACAATCATCCTTAATACTATTCGCTACTGCAAAGTCGAGTAATAACATAAAATTTATTCAAGAAAACCAGTTTTGGATAAAACAGCATTTCTTACCCTGCTTAGGTCCCTCCCTTTGAGGGTTCTTCCAGCACCTTCACACACAGAGAATGAAGAAATTTGTTTCCTTGCAAGCTTTCTAGCACTAAATTCATGTGGTGGTATCAGATTCCCATCATCATCTTCTTCATCACTTTCCCAACTACTTCTTACGTAGTCATCACCATTGCCATTCTTTGAGCTTTCCCCATAAATTTTGGACCAGTCAGGAATGCTGACAGGGGCTGAGTTTTGAACAATTCTAGGTTCATCAACGTTAAAACTTTTGTTGTCTGTTGGGATCATTATTCTGGCAGCTGTTGGCTGGCGTTTTGATATGAAACTGGGCTCCTTTCTTTCATTCGCAACTCCCCACATAACTTGTTCTTGAAATTCTTCATTTCTCGACTGCGATTTTCTCGAACGTCTGTACGTAGACATGATGTTTATCGTTACTGATAGT
>NC_036243.1:19949265-19952076 GCF_002742605.1 Olea europaea var. sylvestris | reverse complement strand
AAAAAAAAAAAACAATTCTTACAATTTTATTTTATTTTATTTCATTTTTTCAGATTCAAGTGGGAGCCTGGGACACCAGTGGCCCACCTGCCTCCCGCCACTTGTTAGGACATCAAGTTTGAATAATCTCTTTTCACCCCTCATGGAGTAATCGAGTTGGTGGAATAGGAGAGTACGAAGGTTTTTGATCACGAGTTCGATTTTTTCTACCAACACTTTTTCGATCGAGCTTGTTACATCCGGCTTGTCTAGTACGATTTACCTGATTGGCACGGTTTGCAAGCTATTGCATCAGTCCGAGGCTGGACACACCTGAAAGGTAGCGGCTGTAAGTTCCCCTGTCATAAATAAAAAATAAAAAAAAAAGTTTAAATAGTCTCTTTTACGACTAGATGGTCGTACTATATTTAGTTTTTTTTTTTTTTTAGCAAGAAAGAAATTGAACTCTGATATGTGTTACCATTCAAGGTGAACATTTTGTTTAGTTAACTTGGACGTTTCTTTTTTATTTTTTTTTGACCAACTAACCACTTTTGATTTTCTGAATTAACCATTTTAGTTATTTGTTAGTCATGTTACTTTCTCATGAAAATTAACACATATATAATCCCCAGAGCCCATGGCTCACTCGAGTGTGCTATTCTAGTAAGTAATTACTCTTCGACGGTGCTCACACAGTTAACTTTAAGCATGCCGAGTTAAGACTGGCGTGCTAAATTAAGATAGGCATCACGTCAAATTAGAGGTGTGGTTGACATGATGAAAAATTGGAGTATTCTAGACTAGTATAATTTGTAAATCGGGATCTAGTGAAATGATCGTTTGGGTTAATACATATGCTTCGATGATCAACTTATTGTCACACTCAATCACTATGCAAGATAGGATCAAACAAGAATGAAATTAAACAGTGACATGGAGAAATTTTGGTCCATTGAAATGAAGGTAATTGCAGTATTTACCGTCCCAAATGTGTCCCACGCCTACAAGGAAGCTGCCGCCATTCAATGAATTTGGCTCCTTCAGATTTTTCTCCCAGTGTTAAAGACAAAATAACATGAGAATTTGATTAGATCTTGGACTTTCGGCTGTGCTCAAGCCACTTTTAAATTTTTAATTTACTTCAAATACAACCAAGGAATCTTGCAACTTTATGATTGATCATGTGCACTATTTCATTTCTGTTTTATTCGATCAAATCAAGTTCACAATCACTCGAATGGCTGCCGCTCATTGAATGAGTAGTTCAGTAATAGAGCTCGAGGGTATATCAACGTAGATTTGACCCAAGCTCTCGAAATTGGAATAAGTTTGATAGTGAATCACGAAATATTGATATCCTATATCTAATGAATTGGAAATCTGCTTTTAAAATGGTCCATCCTACACCCACGATCACGAGTATATTTTATAACAGGAATCACAGAAAGGTAAATTAAAAACCTGTGGTAAAATGTTCATCCGTAATCTAGCAAATTACAGTATCCAAGATTGGTGAAACAAAACCATACAATACAGGCCTATAGTATCGGCCGCTAATTTAAAAAGTGTATGACATGTTTGGTATCGTAGCACTGGCCCAATTTTACACATTTTTACCACTGTGACATATATATATATATATATGGGACTAAATTTGTTAGCTAGGTCACAAATACCAGGCCAGTAACTTCCATCATTCAGGCCACTCATTCCATCGTCCCTTCTTAAATGATCAAATCGAAACAATCATAGTTAGCTGAACAATGCGAATCTTGAAACTTTAAATTTATGCCTTGGTTTATAGAATCACATGCTGGAATATCAAACCAGAGCCATTTCTTTTGGAATAACTAACTTTTGATTGTGACTAGAATGTCTATCTTAACCTTGATTCAGCCTATGTATGGCTTATGTTTATAAACACCACTTTCTATCGGGATCCACAAAATAATATCCAAAATTATATTAAATCAAGAACGAGAAAATCGGTGAGGGTGCTAAGGGTGACAATTGTCAGCAAATCACATACTATTGAAAAAAATGAGAAGATATCCTTGGGGAATCAGAGAATGAATACAGGAAATTTGTGTATAAAAATCTACNGAGTCTCAGAGGGTTTAAAGGTCTTAACTTCGGGTGGAGATTCCACGTAGTTTCTAAGGATCTGGAGTCAGCAAATTAACTCTGAAAGTTTCGATTCTTACACTCAACCCGGTTCTCAATACTGCTAAAAGAGTCTGTCAGGCTGTTGAGTTCCAGTTCTCATCATGGTGCAAAATTCTTCGTAATTGATTCTTCCATCCTGGAAATTTGACAGGTCTAGGTGAGACCATATTTTAAGGAAAAAATTTGACCTTTAATCGAGTAAACAAACTCACATTGTCCGAGTCCACTTCAGATAATATTTCCTTTATGGTGGCTGGGTCGCCCATTCCATACTCTTTCATGGCTGTTTCTAGTTCATCTCTTGTGATAAACCTATAGCAAGTGAAATAAACTTATTCAGTAATATACAACAGAGTTATAAGCTTTAAAATCTTGCTCGAAGCACTCACCCGCTATTGTCTTTATCAAAGTACTGAAATGCTTTGTAAAGGTTTTCCTCTCTTTCTAATCTGTGTCTGTGCATTGTAGCAGTAATGAACTCAATGTAGTCAATCGTCCCATTTCCATCAACATCAGCCTGTTGGTGCACGATCGATAAGTTTCTCCCAATCCAGTATGAGATAAGAGAACAGAAAAATTGTGATGCGGACATCCATTTACTATTTATTTTCTTCCATTTACTATTTATTTTCTTTTTGGACTATTAGTTATATTCTATTTGGA
>NC_036243.1:19928086-19935164 GCF_002742605.1 Olea europaea var. sylvestris | reverse complement strand
CCATAAACAAAATTCTTTACAAAATGTAAAAAACAAAAATGCATAATAAATCTTCTTATTACACTAATAAAATTACAATAAAATTTTTTTTACGAATAACATAAAAAAATCATTTTTATCTTCAACAAAAAAATACATTTAAAAATTAGCAATTTCATAACCACTTTTTTTTTTATTCTCGAAAATACAATTATAAAAAAAAGGAAACAATATTGAATTATAACATTTAATATTTAAGAAATTTAATATTAAATAAATTTTATACATTTATAACAAATTATAAATCAATATATACAGCTTACCGCATATGCTGCCTACCATATTTGCAGGTTACCGTATTTGCAAACAACTTACCGTATTTGTACCTTACCGTATTTACAACTTATCGTATATGCTGTCTACCATATACCTACATTTACAGAGGTTGATTTTCTTCGACACATATTTGATGGAAGAAATAAAAGTCCAAATAATGCAGAAATTTTACATATAGTCTCCACCTTATCGCTACATAATCATGTTATTTCTGGAAAAGATGTTAATGATTGGTTTAAGATATGCGAGCTTGTAAAAGAAAGAGAAAGCGGATGTGCATTGAGAATCCTCAACTGAAAAATCTGATGCATGAAGTGCAGCCTCATTCTGTTGTTCATTCTGATGGATGTTTAAGGACCTTCAGTTTATTGGGTTGATATTTAGTAGTGTTTATGCTCTCTTTTTTTTGTGCTTGTATTTGTTTTAATCAGATTTTGTCCAAAAAAAAAAAGCATGTGGCACGGAGAGATGGCATATGAGTTCAGAACTCTCTGCACACTTCGGAGAAATCAGCTTACTAATTTTTTTTTTAGCAGTTTGAATAAGCTAAATTTGTAGTTATTTTTTTATATAATATTTATGTTTAGTTTATTTGTAGTTTTTAGTTCGTCAATTTTGTTGTGTTTTAATTTGTTTATTGGCTATTTTTTTCAGAAAAAAATTCGAAAACGACAAAACACTCTTCCCTGTATTATGTTTTAGATACGTCCGCTAGATTTGCTAGATTTGGTTAAAAATGAAATTTATTACTAAGATGTAAAGTTCTCAATGGTAGATTGAAATAAAAAATAGTAATGACTAATGAGATTAAGAAGAAATAAAATTATAATTTTATGTAATTAATAAAATAATAGTTTAGTTATATAATAAAACTGTCCAATTTGTTTGATATGGTCTAATATGGCAATCAATTGTTTGTTTACTGACAAAGTAAACAATTAATAATTTAAATAGCAAAAAAGAAAAAAAAAAGGCAAATGCTCCGCACTGTGCAGAGCAACTTTGCTATGGTTAAGTGCGGAGGAATTTAATATAATTAAGACTGAAAACAAAAAAAAAATTGGCTAATATGTCGTTCAAATTATTTGATTACTCAGTAAAATAATTATTAAACAATTAATAATTAATAATTTAGTAAATAAAAATTTAAATCAAAACAAAAGGAAAAAGGGAAGGAAATACTCCGCACAGTGCGGAGCACTTGTTGTGAAGCATTTGCTCCAGGAGAGTTTGGAAAACATAGTATTTTATTTTTATTTTTAAATAGAAAGTTTCTTCAAACTCTCTGGAGAGTTTGGAGAAAATCGTATTATTATTATTTTTACAATAGAGAGTTTGTCCAAACTCGCCAAACTCTCCGAAGAGTTTGGAAAACATCATAATTTTTTTTTTTTACCATAAACTTATTTTGAAAATGGTGGAAGCCAAACTCTCCGCAAAGTTCGTAGAAGATCCTAATTTTTTTCTTTTATCTTCTTTTACAATAAACTCTATTTTGGAAATGGCGTGGAAGGCGAGGCCATTCTTACCCATTTCGCTTAGGAGAGCAGGGGAAATAGGATGCCATGAAGAATATTTTTGAGAATTTGAAAAGCAGAGGACATCAAAGTGGTGCAATTTATGTCGTTTTGGTCGATATTTATGGGTATTATTGAAATTTTCAAAATATTAAACATTACATAAGCACATTATGAAACTTGCAATTTCATCAAATTTAAATTGCACACTTGGGGTACGTACACTGGCTAAGAAGATAGAAATCAAGAGTTACTTTTTATTTCATTATCT
Source organism: Olea europaea var. sylvestris (assembly GCF_002742605.1). NCBI lineage: Eukaryota > Viridiplantae > Streptophyta > Magnoliopsida > Lamiales > Oleaceae > Olea > Olea europaea. The sequence goes on along the minus strand of NC_036243.1, from coordinate 19,933,061 downwards.
GATTACAGTTAAATTAGGTTGAGTTTGAGTTATGACAACTCATCATAAATTGTAGTAAGTCAATCAACCTCTACGAGATGGGGTGATTCATCCTGGTTCCTAGAATGAGATTTTGGTTTGACATACAATGTGATACATGGGGACGAGGTAACAAATTTGAACAACGCAATAATACTTGGCCAAAGTGAAATTTTTATTATAGGGAAATAATCTACATAGATCAGAATGTTTCAAAGGATGTCATTTGAAAGTTAAGAATGTAGTTTAGATTTCTTCAATAATTCTCAAAGCTACTGGAAAAGTTAATGTAGACATTTAGCTTTGGTGAATTTTTGTAATTAAATTTCAGTGAAAGAGGGCTAATAAATTTACAATAATAATAATTTTTTTTATACAAATAGCATAAAAAAATCATTTTTATCTTCAACAAAAAAATACATTTAAAAATTAGCAATTTCATAATCACCATTTTTTTTAAAGAATTCCTGGAAATACAATTATAAAAAAGAAAATAATATTGAATTACAAAGATCAATATCTGCCAAATATGATATCTAAAGGCAATATGTGCAAATACGGTATACTGTAAATACGGTATGATACAAATACGGTGTGTTGTATATACGATATGCTATAAATACGGTATGCTGTAAATACGATTTGCTGCATATACGGTAAACTACAAATACGGTATGTGTAAATGCGGTATGTAAAGTGCATATACGGTATGTACAAAAATCTATATCTGCCAAATATGGTATCTAAAGACAATATGTGCAAATACGGTATACTGTAAATACGGTGTGATGCATATACAGTATGATACAAATACGGTATGCTGTAAATACGGTATGATACAAACACGATATGCTGTAAATACGGTGTGATGCATATACAGTATGATGCAAATACGGTATACTGTAAATACAGTATTATGCAAATACAGTATGCTGCATATACGGTAAGTTACAAATACGGCATGCGTAAATACGATATGTAAAGTGCATATACGATATGAATGAATCTGATTTTGTCCACTACAATAAATTTCAATACCATATATGTTATATACTGTATTTGTAGCTTATCGTATATACAACCTACCGTATTTGCAGCTTATCGTATATGCTACCTACCGTATTTGCAGCTTATCGTATATACCGATTTTTACATTTACAATACCGAGAATGTAGTACACCATACATTCACTTACCAAATCGAATGTCAGAAAAAAATTCAAATTTTTATTTTTTCAACATAAGCAAAAAATAAATATTAAAATATATGAATGACAAAATATAAAATGTATATGAATATGTAAGTCGATTTATAATTTTGTGCTCAATCTTTAATTTTCCAATATTGAATTACACAAAATTTAGAAATATAATCTTCACATTCAACTCAATCATATCAACACTATCAAAGAATACAGGCAAAATAATTTGTATAACCTTGTATATTTCTTATTCAAGCATGAAATATACAAGCATATTTTTTCTAGATAACACAATATTGTTACAATTGTAAAAATAATTTGCAATCATTTTCTTACATCATAGAAATATTTTTAGATATTACTTCAAAAGCTTTCTAAAAAACTAAAATTCATACGCTAATAAAAATACAATAAATACAAAATTCGTGCAACGCACTTGACAGTAACTAGTTATACTAAAAGACACTGGATGCTTAAAAATACTTTTACGAAATTGAGGTTGTTTAGTCAAAGGCAGGAATTCATTTGTCACAAAGAAAATATGCAATTGAAATTTTAGAGGATATAGGATTTTTAGGTGTAAAACCATCAAAGTTTTCCATGAAGCAAAACTTGAAGCTTGATGAGACTAATGACAAACTATTGACAAATAGTTTTTCATATCATAGGCTCGTTGGTAGACCGATTTACTTAACCATTACAAGGCTAGAATTGGTTTTTGGTTTCTCCTCTATCCAGTAGTAGGAGCTGAGTTGGACTAAGATAATGTTGAAATACTACACAAACTTTCTTTTCATGCTACATTAATCGATAAACTTTTTTTTTCTTGATGGGAGTTATAATCTTATCAACAAGATATTTAGTTTCGTGGCAAATATAACTATACCACTAGTGTAATTTGAAGAGAGGAAGATCTTGATAGACATCGAATTCTCATACACGAGATAGGGATGAATAAGACTGACTTCTGACCAACCTGTGAAGTCTTGCATAAAGCCCCAACGAAACCAAAGACCAAGCATCAGAGTTCAGGAAGATCAGAGCAAAAAATGGATATATCTTGTTTCAAGAGAAATTTCTTCGCTGATTGTTCAAAACCAAACACTAGTAACAATATACCTCCGTCAATAACATTCTCCATGTATACACTTTTCTGAAAATTTGGAAGCTAGTAGAAGAGAAATATTATATCAAAATGACGAAGCTTGACATACAGGTAGAGGTACCGACCACTCACATCATTGGCTGGGAGAGGGGTTGGCCAATTTTTCATACAATGTAGGACTCCACCTGCTCAGGGGTCAGTCTCTACCTGGTAAAATAGCAAAACTCATATGACATGACACTGTAAGTTTAAGAATTTGATCACATTGATATTTTTCAATAAATTTAACAATGATTCAGAACAGTGGCATAAATTGACTCATGGGTGGATCAAAATTATTGAAAATACAAGAGAGTTGAATGTTGTAAAATTGTGTCTTTGTTACATGTGCAAGTACGTTGCTTAAAATGATCATATACGTACCATTGTGTATATGTTTTAGTCCCAAAAAATCTAAAGAATAAGATATGCATGTAGTTCAAGAATGGACAGAGCATGCCTTATATTAATCTAAAGAGTTTTTGTCATTCACAAAAAAAGGGTAATTAGCACAAAACGTCCGTACCTTTCATGATTTTTGTGAAAAATATCCATACCTTTCGTTTTTTGGCACATTTCATCCCCACCTTTACTTTTTATTGTGCAAAACATCATTTTTCTCAATAAAAAGCTATCAAATGACTAATATACCATTCTATTTAAATAAAAAAAATAAAGAACTAAATGCAATCTTAGTTCCAAATAAATAAATTCTCCACCTCCACCTCCTCTTTTGAACTTTTTTAAAAATTGGAATTATGATTGCAATTAGTTCTTTATTTTTTTAATATTTAAATAGAATGGTATATTAGTCATTTTATAACTTTTTATTGAGAAAAATGATGTTTTCCACAAGAAAATGTAAAGGCAAGGGTGAAATGCGCCAAAAATCGAAAGATATGGACGTTTTCCACAAAAATCATGAAAGGTAGGAACGTTTTGTGCTAATTACCCTTCACAAAAATCATCTTAAGATCAAAGGTTCCACCATGTCACACAAAAGTTGCAAGAGCCGAGCCAAGGTCATCGACACACATATTTTTAGTATGCAAAACAACGCCTAATTAAACTTAGGTTGCCGAACAAGGGAAGCAACAGTGGTGGCGACATGTCAGGCTAGTAAGGGTTTGAGTCGTTTGACCCTTAGGCACCGTTTGATACGCACCAATTTTCTAGGGAAAATAGAATTAGAATGCTAATTTCCAACTTTTTTGTGTTTGATAGTGTTTAATTTTCCATGGAAATTAAGTTCTAGGATTTCTTGGGAGTCGTAGTTTTCTAACTTTTGTGGAAAATCAATGGTGGGAATTGATTTTCTAGGTAGTTCAAGTTTTTTTTTTTTTTTCCTTTTTGTTGGTTATAGAAACAAATTCTAAGAATTATTATAAAAAAAATGTTTCCCTTTAATTAACAATTTTCATTTAAAACAAAGCCAAACGAACACCAAAAGAAAGATGATTTTTTTGAAATTTTTTTCTTTCTTTATTTTTATTATTTTTTGTTTTGGTAATGGAAATAAATTTCATCCTCAATACCAGTAAATTTCATCCCTTTAATTGATAATTTTCATGTAAAATAAAGCCAAACGAACATAAAATTACACATTTATTTCAACATTTTTCACGTGAAAAATTATACCAATCAAACACAATAATTTACAATTTCCAGAAAAATAATTTCTAGGTAATTCAATTCGTTTTCTTTCCACCCAAATTCTATCTTTGCAATCAAATGAACCCTTATTGAAATTTGAGAAAAAATGAATTTTACACTTCTTATTATTTTTACCTTTTTAGAATTTTCATATTTTGTGTTAGAAAATTCTTTTTGTAAATAATAAACTAGGTTCCAACTAAATTCAAGTTCCGAATCCGTATGCGGGAGCAGTCAGTTTGTGGATGAGAATAATGATTATGATGATAATGGATTAGGGAACAAAGTTCCTAATTATGACAGTGCTTGATATCATAGAAGGAATCCCACATGATAGTACAGTAAGCCACGTTGATCATATATGCCATATCCATAGATGCGTTCACATTACTTTAGAGAAGATTGCACACTCCGTCACCAACTATGGATTTAACAGCAAGTAGATCCCTCACTTTTACATATGGGTATTTAAATCCTTAACCTTTACAAGTTGTAACAGATTGATCCCCCTGTTATGATTTTGCCTGGTTTACAATCAAAAAGTTAGATTTCTCTTAAGATGATTACACCATTATTTTCAATTGCCACAAAAAATAAAATAAAAGAAATTTATTTTCACCTTCTCTCAATCCACTCCCTCTTTATTAATACCCCAACTCTCATATCTACCTCATCGAAGAAGGGAGTGGAAGAGGGGGCAATAAAGAAGGGTAGAGTATAACCACCAAGTTCGAGATGAATTGGTGTGATTCCTTTATGCCCTCTTCTTCAAAGAAAGAAGATCAAACAATTCTCAATCATAGTTCTTGTGGATCGGATCATCTATATAATATACAAAAAGAAATTTGGAATTGAGGGAATAGATCAAGTGGAGTTGGTACAATGGAGAGAATAATTAAGTTTGGTTGATTGTTAATTAATTTATTTTTATTTATTGCAATTTTGTGTTCACTCATTGT
>NC_036243.1:19857201-19916200 GCF_002742605.1 Olea europaea var. sylvestris | reverse complement strand
ACCTGAACTACTGCTGCCTGCTTGATGACTAGTTCTTCTACAATTATGACGTCAAGTAAAAACTATATTTCCAAGAGCTGAATAATAAAGGGTATGCTTACACATCAAATATCAAGGAAACAAGCAGGAAGACTGCAAATTTCTTTTCAGGCTTTTAACTTTTATTATACACGAATAATAGAACACTTAAAAGAAATAATCCAACTTTCAGTAATGCACTTCAATGATCAACAATAAACTTGTAGAGTTTATACCTTGGTACTTGGGATGACGCATTTGATGTGGAGTTAAGAGAGGTCCTGTAGCTGCTTGAGAATATCCTGCCGCACTCGGAATGGTGTCCTTAAACAAGCATACAAAGGGAATAAACAATTATGAAGTTGGATGGTAGCAGATCAAAGGTGCCATCAATACCAAAAGCAGAAGATGAGATAAAAACACAAGCAAAGATGAACAAATATGAAATTTTGCATCAAGCAAGCTTTTTGGTCGCACGAGTATAAGAGAGAGTATTTTGCAGTTTCTTCCCTGATATGCATATGACAATGCTCATACATGTAGGGGGTGTTTGATAGGCATTTTTATGTAAAAATGCATTAAATTGATGTGAAATGTGTGGTTGAGAAATAAGGAAAATTTTTTGATTTACGTGTAATATTATTTTAATAAAGAATGTGATTGAAAAGAAGAGAGAGAAAAATGCATTTTGAAAAAAATGGCTACCAAACGGGGCCGTAAGTGCATGTTTGGAGAATATAAAGCATTATAATTTCGACATGCTCGGTCATGGGTTGTGTCTTACTGAAATGGGATACACACAAACAAGAGGCCCCGCTCGTCCTGCAATAACCTGACAGCATCAATCGGTAAAATATCAGCCACCCCATTGCAAAACGTTTGTATTCTACTACTATGATATTGCAGTAAATAAGAGTGTAAACAACCATACTATATACATTTTGAGAATTTGGATACATATAAGCAGTCCCAGCTTGAAGGTTATGATACTGACTGGCATATCTAATTGGTTGTGTCGTGCTTAAGACTTGGCAAACGACCTACACATGGAAAAAGAAACAATGATATATATAGCAGCATCAAATATTTTAGAAACATAGCTTTCAGCACACTTCCCAAAATAGAGAGTTAAACGGTAATGAATAACCTAAAACAAGCGTGTCATTGAATAATGAATTGGTTAGGGAAGAATAAGATGGGAAAAGAATCAAAACGATACATCAGAGTTTTGCAAATGGAGATAACAACAATTTAATGATTAATGTTTTCAAGAAAAATAAAAGTAAATTTGCAATAGGAAAAACTACAATCTATAGTTATTTTAAAACAGCAATGCTTACAGGTTGGGCATATGGTGCATCACTGCTGCCATTTCCAATGATGACATCATTGTATGGGACAAATGTCACAGGCAGAGAAGAATGAGGAGCAAACAAACTGATGTCATCTTTGTTTTCTGCAGTAGCAATTGGTACCATAGCGTAGACTTCTGGCATGTAAGTAACACTTGCTTCTGCTTGCACTGCAGGAGGAGTCACTGATCTATGATGCAATGGCGAGGGAGAAAATATTTTTGCTTCAGGATTGAGCTTGAATTCCTAAACAGAAGGGAATACTGGCTAAAATTGTGAACTAAATAATGTGCTCAACTTATAACACTTTGAAATTTTTTTATTTTATTTTTTTTGTTTAATTAACTCAAGTTCTTATATCTATATTCTCAAATTCAATAACCGAACAATGACAAATGTTCCTGAAAATTTTGAATGAACATTTAATAAAGAATAGTAATTCATGCTGAAAGAGCAACGGAACTTAAGTATCAAACATCACAAACACCAAGATCTTTCAAAGGTGGTTTAGGGAATAGATAAATGTAGAATAATTTTTGAAGGCGGAACTCATATGTTAGGTAAAAAATTAAATCATCCTGAAAATCCACTTTACCTTAGCAGCTCTATTTAAATTGGAACCTTTTGGAGGCACTGATGGAGTAGAAGCCGAGGATGAACTGGGGTTTGACCCTGAAGAAACGATGACGGTCGGGGTGACAGCTACAGAAACACTAGATGAAAGAGCATCTGGACTTTTGGTCTTTTCTGAAGTGGGCCTCTTTTGATTCTGATTATCCAGTTTGACCATGGTGGCAGCATGACTACCAGAAGATAATCCTTTAAGCATATTTTGCATATCCATTTCCCCCAATATATTCTCAGCAGCAGTTGATTGAGATTGACAAACATCCACTATATGCAAAGAAATAGAACTATATGAAGCCAGAATAAAAGAAGTATGGAAGTTCTCATAAATTAGAAAATCAATCAGCTTAGCCCAGTAAAATGAATAGATAGGTAGGAGCAATGATAACACTCATAGCATGACCCGATACTAAGTTTCTCATTGCTGGACACTCTTTCTAGTAAGGACGCTAGCATCAAAAAACAGCAACTAACAACATCCACATTCAGATGCCATCTAGCAGAATGCTTTTTCAAATATTCCCTACAACCACCAAGCTTTGTGTATCCACTAATGCTGCAATTTATCTTAATGAATCCTGGTTAACCTCTGATAAATGGTTGTTACTACAACTTGACTGTCTTCTATGGGGCCAAGAAATTGTTTAAATTAGACGAGCAAAAAAAAAGAAGTCATGTATCATAGCGACCAAAAAATACATAATAATACCAAGGAAATCTTTTTCTGTTTCCCATACAAAATCAAGCAAAGATTCCATTCATCACTGACCAAGTGATTATAGATTAGCAAAGATTCCATTCATCACTGACCAAGTGATTATAAATTATCTGCAATGCAATTGCAATTCCAACCTAGGCTGGGGTACCGGGGAAGTAGTAGGATTTATTGCATGCAAACCCTCATTTTTTCATAATATTCTGCAGTTAAAGATTTAAATTCAACAAGGTGATTATATTATGCTTTAACTTCGGTCATGTTTCCCAACCAACCCTTTTCCTCAACTCATAAGCCACAAATATTTAAAAATTCCTAAATCTATATGAGCAACGTTCTTGGGTGATATTCACAGCCCCCTGAACAGACCAAGAATGTCTATCTTGCTCTCAAACATTTTTCTCAAGATTTTGGTAAGCAGAAATAAAAACGCAATTAGATCTCTTAAATTTTCCTCCCAATATCATTTTTAGTTCCAATAAAGACCCTTGTTTGCCCTGCAAAACCCATATCATACCAGGCATCCAAAATACATCATCAAACTATTGCAACTAATAAGAAGTACGAAAGAAACTCACAGCTTAAACTTGAGCCTTGAACTTCACAGGTCTGCAAAATAAAGAGAGATGAATTATGCCAATTGACAAAGGATCAGAAAAATTAAAAATTTCACTAAATGAATCGGTATATTCGGATATTAACATACAGTTTTTTCATCTTGAAACTCAGGGTTCTCTCTGTGATTACTCTGTTTTTCCCCCGAGACATCCCAAATCTGTCTGGCAATGATAAAGCGAAGGAATTTGTGGACGATGATATAAACTTAGAAAAAGAACAATCAAACTCGAAAAATGGAAAAGCTATGTTGAAAGTACAAGAACATATGAGGACAAAGAAGGAAAAAAAAAATACTAGAACAATCTCAAGAACAACAAAGAAAAACAACAATCTCATGATAAAATAGGTAAGCATGCCAACATTAGATAGACATAAAGAGTGGCCAGACAACAATTAAAAAAAAAAAAAAAACAAAAACATGATCGCTAATTGATGCATTTCGCAATGCCACAATACAACATAAGGTACTCACGAATATTCTGAAGCTAACCCATGTTTGAGCTCCATTATAATTAGCTTTTGGGAAAAAATGTATTTTTTAATAGTGAGTTTTTGAAGAATGTGCAGTTAAAAAAAAAGGAAAATTTTGGATTTACATATAATATTATTTTGTTGGAGAAGGTGTGGATGAAAAGAAGAGGAGAAAAATGCATTTTGGAATTGAGGGAGCACAAACAAGGGCTAAGGTAGAATATGCAGTATACAGATGAGTTAACGAGATGAAACCACACGAGATAAATGCCAAGATATCCATTCAACAACTAAAAGAACTCAAGTTAAATGCATGACAAGCGTAATAAATAGACAGGATAGAAGGAAAAAAGAAAAGGGAAAAACAAAGTGAGGAAATCAAAATACTTCAAAATCTACCTTCCACCAACCGAAACAATATGTGCCTCCTCCATCTGCATCAAAAATAAAAAATAAAAAAATGAAAACCTTAATAAGCCATTCCAATTTTGATTCTAATTTATCATGCGAAAAAGTACAAAATGCATATCATGAAAACTATAGAGGCACAAATAGCATGCAGATGCCCTCTGGTACTTTACTATAACCGTCCTGTAAAAATATATTGCAATTATTCTTCCAGTGGGTAATAAACCATTCTTCACTTTAAAGTTCACCTTTCCAAAATCAGTGCCATCTGATCTCTCATTTTCTTCTTCTGTGGATCTGCTCGAGTGACTTTCCACATCAGCTGCAAAACTATAAGCAAAATCATTCTCTGAGCTAGCTGAAAACCTACATGTAATTTGGAGTTTAAGAATATGATCCCTACTAATTGTTCCCATAAAATTACAATGTTCTCAACAATCAAGCGTCTCAAGCAACAAGCTTAGAGCCTGGATAGTGTTGTGGATATGGTACCTTGTCTCACTTCTGTGCTTTTTATCGCCACTGGACTCGTTAGCTTTTGCCTCCCTCTCTGAACATTCATTAGTGCCTGCAATGGCCTCTAAACCATCCCTCCTTAGATATCCAGAAACTTCATTTGAAGGAATAGGAACTTCCTAAACATAGGCCAAAATTTATTACAAAAATTTGGAGTCAGATTTTAATCCAAGAGGAAATGAAGATTAAATCAACAAAAGCACATGGACATGCCTTAGCAACAACTTGTACAAGATCTTCTGACTGAACTATAAGTGTTTCTATCATACTCCCATTTGCAACATTTGAAGCCCGGTTCCCCTTTTTAATCATCCTCGCATTCTTCAGCACTACAGCTGGACCAAACATATATAAATAGATTACAAAGGTAACAAGACAATAACTCTAATCATCACTGTGCCTAGCAAGTGAGCAGTTCTATAAATTCGAAAGGTACTTAATTTACAATTTCTTCAATTTGTACAAATAAACAACTGCCTTAACTTTTACCAATCCTACAGTAGAATATGATAAATCAACATAATCCAAAACTCAAAAAATCTAGGCTTTTAATTTAGCACCTGTTTGACATCCATTAAATCAAAACTTTATTTTTGCTCGAAGTCATTTGCAACTACACATACACAATAAAATATATTTAAAATAAATCCAAAACATTTTAGTACTTTTTAACCGCACATTCTCCCCCACAATTAAAAAAAAATAAAAAATAAAAAACTATTGAAAAACTCATTTTTCCCCCAAAAAAATAAAAAATCAGTAAAATGGATGTCAAACAGGGGCTAAAAAATGATTATTAACTGCTCTCTCTCTCTCTCTCTCTCTCTCTCTCTCTCTCTCTCTCTTTTTGGGGGGGGTGGGGGGCAAAGATCAATCGGCAAAATTAAATTACAAATCTACCATAAGCCCATAAAGGATGAGACGTAATAAACAAAACTCAGGACGGATTCTTGAGAATTTCAAGAGTACCATAGTCCTTGTCGACACGGGCGGTGTAAAAAATTCCAGTATAAATAGAGCCATCCTTTGCATGAACATCCACCGGGAGCTCAACGATGCACATGGTTGCGAATAGCAAAGCGTCGCTCGCTGTCAGTGAAGCCGCCATCGCGTCGTTCTCTTCCTCCCTCAGGCCGCCATTTCTGCAACCCATTTCTCCCTGAGTGTAATTATATGTACACATATATGATCAAGTTTGAAATTGAATTGTTGACAAGCCTTGGGATTTTAGTGACGAGGGGAAGGACTCTTTTTACTTCTCAGGAAACGTTGTGGTCCAAATGAACAAGACGAAATTTCTTAACAAGGAATAAAAATGGGTGTGTTTTGATTTACGTTTTCAATAGTCTCTTTTACTATCGTACTCTGTTTGTTTGGTCAAGTCTCCATTTGGCACGATTATCATGAATAGATCTTTTAATTATACTTTATAAAGCTTTTAATTAAATATTCGTTCTCAATCTATTATTTTAAAATGTATTCTTAAAAAATTATGAGGCTCAAACATATATGATTTAAATAGTACTAATATTACATTAAATGAGATGTATAATTAAATGAATTACTTAATTGTACCTTTCATTTAGCCTATGAAAAATATCATTTGTACAGAAAAATGGTTTGTCACCTTCTTGACAGATTCTCACATTCGCGTGGGACCTGAATAAAAAAAAAATGATAAAAATTGCTTCCCCTCCCCCTATGAGTCTGTCCTGTCAAGGAGGGTGTCAAACCCTCCCTGTACGAACAGCAAGGTCCTTAACCTCTTACTTAGCGTCACATGTACTGGTATTGTACACCAAATAAAAACATCAATCTAAGAGGTATTAATGTAGCATTAAATGAGAGGTATAATTAAATAAATCACTTAATTTTATCTTTCATTGAACATTTCAATTGGCGCCACATAATTGGTGTTGTTGTACTACTCGTTTAAAACATCAATCTATGTGATACTAATGCGTCATTAAATGAGAAGTATAATTATATAAATCACTGAGGATTAAATTCAAAGTTAAGTAGAATTTTCATAAAAAATGATGAAAGTTATGTTGAAAAAATTGTGAATCCCATAAAATGTATAATTAAAATTAATTGTTGACTCTGGTTTAAGATGTTTAAAAATGGCACATTAACATGAAATACAATAGTTTCTTGTATCACCTAGAATTTCATTTCATAGACTAACAAATGAAGAAAAATAAAAATATAAAAATAAGAATAAAAATAAAAATGTCATATTAACCATTAAAAAGGAATCCACTAAATTATGTTAAATTGAAGTATAAAAAAATTATATATATTTAATATTTTGCTATAATTTAATAGACATAAATAATGCAAATTTTAGTTTTTCATAAAAGTTATGTTTAGAGCTTTTTAGGAAGAACAATGCAAGCCACAATTATTAGAACACCAATTTAAATAACAACACATGATAAATCCAAGTTAGTAGATCATAATTCATTACATTTAAATAAACTTGTCATTTAATGTCACATATATTGCCATCAAAATTAATATTAAACACCAGTGAAATTAGGTAAGATTAATTTTTTATAAAAGTTTCAAATCGGAACTTCTTTACTTCTACGATCGTAACTAAACAACTGTATTTTTATATAGTTCTTTTGACCTTCCATAAGCATTCTTAATTCCTAAAAAGCCTCCCAAACATAAACTAAAGCAAATTTGTAAATATTACCACTACCCAAAATATTTCAACAATCCTTGGCTAAAAATTCACTTGGATTGAATGATATATATATATATATTTAAAAGGTTTTGTACATTGTTCGATTTAGTTTTAATAATTTTTAAGTATTGACTCCTGAATCGAAAGACTTAAATTAAAAAGCAACACGTAAACGAATTTATGTACTCGATCAATAGTTTCGAATTATCAATTCTTTTTTATTTTATGATTTGACCATTTTTGAAGCCTAACCCCCTACATCATGGTCCATAGTTACAAACCAACTAACAATGATTCTCCTTGTACAGTGTAAGTGCCGTCGAAATTGTTACAGATGCTATCGATATGTGATTGAAAGTTGTGGAACCCTATGAAAGATATGGTTAATATTAATTGTTTGATTTTGATTTAAATTAAAATTGGATTTTAACCCTCGTTTGGCCCCCATTGTTTGGAAATGAACATAGGTGGAATATTATTTTTTTGAAAAATGAGTGGTTGAAAAATAAGAAGAAAAATTTGATATATATGTAATATTATTTTATAAAAAATTGTGTAGTTAAAAATAGAAAAGAAAAAAATAAAATAGAATTTAATGGGACCAAACGGGAGAGCTTAATCGGGCTAAATTCTGTCATTTATCCATTCATATGGCAAGATTGTTTTGTTGCCGCCATTTATCAATTGAAAGCTGCCAAAGTGTTTTCTATTGACAACTCTTTTTGTGTACACATAGCAGGCTTCATTCCCTTCGTCCCCATTTTGACACATTTGTTCTGGTTCGACTGTTTAAAAAAAAAAAAAAAAAAAAAAACCTATACCCTGCGTTTTTCTCACCTTTCCCTCCAGACTCAGAAAACCCCATTCCACCTCTTGAAGAAAACGAGAAGACCCACTAAATCTAAGAAATTTAAGCTCCAGAAACGCCATTCAGAGCTCTAAGAACTCGAGCTGCTCGAGTCATGGATCCAGTCGGGCAAACGCCCAACCCGCTGCCCTTATCTCCTTTACCCTTGAAGTCTTGAATTGGTAAACTACCGGACGGCTCGTTTTCTCCATATGCTGGAGTCAAAAAATTCGGCCAGTTACCATTGTTAAAGAGAACTAAAGATGGGTCGGCCGAATTCAAGTACTCAAAAATGACTGATATTCAGAGGGCTTCGCTACCAAACTCGCTCTGTGGCAGCGATATCATTGGCGCTGCGAAAACTGGGTACCGAAAGACCCTGGTTTTTGTTACTCTAGTTTGTGCCTGTTCTGGAATTACGGGAAATAATTTGATTGTGGAATATAATTTGATATTGATTTTTCTTTTTGCTTATTTGCTGTGGATATGTTGATTTTTATTTTTTGTTGGTTATCAAATTGGTGAACCTGTTATTGTTCAATAAGATTGTTTTTTATATATTTATACAGGTTATACGAGCGCAGGTTTGACACTTAGATTATATATTTCTGATTTCTGATTTCTGATTGCATTTTAGTTTTGATATTCTGAGAATTAGTATTTTACGGAAGCTGGGTTTTCTTTGGCTGCAAGTTTACTGCAGAAAACAATAAATATTAAGAATGTATCGAACTTTCTTTCTTATAAGTGAATGTTTGCAAAAACACTTGCAGTCCTGTGTGTACATGGTACTATTTTGGAGTAGCAAATATATTAAGAAACTATGTTGATATCCTTTTAGCTCCAATGAGGTTTGAGATTGGAAATTTAGAAGAAAAAATGGAAGTGTTGAGTGACTTTAGGCCGTTAATTTAGTTATACTAAATGCCTTCTTCAGTGACAGGAAACTGCATTAGTTGGTATAGCTGTTGTTTGACATGAGGAGGCCTGTATTTATCATGAATGAGATAAGTTAAATTTACGGATTTGAGCAACCAATTTTTTAGCAGTCTGCACGCAGGTACAGAATGGTTCATGGTATAGAATATTCTACCAGCATACATCTCCATATGCATTTCTTATGCACCTGCCTATGCATTTCTTATGTGGCTCATCTGAGCTCATGCATTTCTTGGAGAGCGTCCAATCTTAGGACTACGGTCCAAAACATGATAACGAAGCAATTTTCTGGTGTAAATTTGACTATGATTATTGTGTATTCCTTGCACTTGTAGTTAATCGTATTAATTGACATTGAGAAGTATGACTCACTTTACACCATGTCTTCTTTCTTCTTCAGGTTTTGGAGAAGTTATACCAGGCTTGATGGGGTCCAGAGGATGGGGTTGGGTGCATCATCATTTCTCCACAAGGGAACAAGCTAGTCAGCTTTTTAAGGTACTAAAATCTGTTGGGAGGCATCGTGGTTTTAGTGCTGGCCTTCTAATTGGTGGCCGCAAAGGTGTTGACACAGAGAAAGAGCGCGTTAATGAGTTGGAACATATTGGTTTGCACTCCAGGCCGTCTTCTCCAGTACATGGATGAGACACCAAATTTTGATTGTTCACAGCTTCAGGTCTTCTTTTGATATTCTCATTTGGCTTTCCTTCATTGTAACTATTTCTTTGGCATATTTACCGTGGCATTTCTACATTTCAGCCTTTTCATGAGGACTAATATAAAATTGTGGAGAATATGGAGTTAGGATAGGCCCCTTTTTTTTCAAGGTTGGGGGGGGGGGGGTTTCCTTAATGTTTTTGGTTTCAACAAAGGCAGAAGAGCCCCATCAGGGTAGTTCACCTGTAAGGGGGGTCTGCTAATTACATTATTCGTTCTCATTTTCTTCTATCTGAATCTGTTTGCTTAGAGCCAATGATTAGCAGACTCTGGTGTAAATATCTGGCCAGGTAGCAGGTTTTAGTGCTTGACGAGGCAGATCGTATTCTTGATGTGGAATTTGAGAAAGAAATAAATGCAATAATATCTCAGTTACCAAAGCACCAACAAACTTTACTGTTCTCAGCAACTCAAACAAAGTCAGTTCGAGATCTTGCAAAACTCAGTCTGAATGATCCAGAATACCAAAGTGTGCGTGAATAATCTTCAATGGCTACTCCAAATCTATTACAACAAACTGCAATTGTTGTTCCTCTTGACCTGAAAATAGACATGTTATAGAGTTTTCTGAAGGCACGTCTCAACTCAAGGATATTGGTATTTCTTTCAAGCATCAAGCAGGTATCCTCCTATCATCTTTCAATCAAAGCCAAAAATAGAGCTGGAAATGTCTCATAAAATTATCCTATTTCTGCAATTGCTTTTGGCTGTCTGTTAAGGCAAACCTGAATCTGGTATAGAGTTGTACTACATTAACTTTAATGTGGACCAAGCTGGGGTAGCCTGTCAAAATTTACTTATCATTGTCTCTGGAGGAGGTTGATTAAATTTTTATCAGTTCATAGTTAGACAGTTCCTAAATTGTTGATGTTACACAAGTGAGATAAAGCTTTCGTATTGCTGTAATTTGTTGGTTAATTGAAAGCCTTCTCTTTGGCCATGTCTTATTGTGGCTAGGGTAGGGTTGCCGGGTAATGATGGGCCACAAGTGCATGATATGAATGAAATTGGTTGAAGCACCTTGATGGCATGCGTAAAAGTGAAAATGCCATCCTGATTGAAATAATTTAATACCCCTAGCATACAAATTTGTGATGCTAAAACAATTCGAACTTTATGTATGAATTTACAGGATCATGTCAATTCGTTAATTTTAACTTGATGACCGCTCTAGATGTTTCATTTAGGATTCAAATTTTACCTTTTCAGTAATACATCATTATAATTGTTGTGCTTCCTATCATCTCGATTCTTAACCATGCCAACTTAAAACATATTGAATGGTAAATTGAACTTGCTTTGCCCTTTTTATTTTCCTCGTGTCATCGCTTATTTCTTTACTCTTTTACCAATTTAAGTGGCTTTTCAACAGCCTATGCTGCTATGCTGACATGGGTCATGGGACAGCGGTACATGCAAACTTCAAAAATAATGCCAGCTGGTATTGTTGCTGGGATCAGGTAACTGAAAATGACTACGCATACCCTTGCAACTGGTTTTGGATGTTCAAATTTGCGTCCTGTTATCTGCATTCTTTAGCTTCTGCTATATCGTATCATATAAGTTTCACTGCATATCAGGTTGTGTAGTGTTGCACTAATTTTTTGTGTTTATGTTCTGCAGAATTCAATTGATAATAATTGTTTTCTATGGAAACATATAACCAAAAGAAGTTGGTGAAGTAAAAACGTAAAGAGGCAATTGGGAGTGGGGGGTACCGCCCGGGCCCTCATAAACCAACTATTATTGACCTAACTCAGCCTGTTCTATATATCTACTTTTTTTCTTCAATTTTTACTAGCATTTGTAGCTACATGCATTTTGTTCGCTATATCCTGATGCATTTTGTAGATCAACGATGAACCGATTTTACTTTTCTGATAGCTACCTAATTCTTGCATATGATAGTTGAACTTTGAAAATGTTGAAGTTAACTGCTGAGAATCATGGATAAAATGTGGCCTGTAATATCGAAGTTTCATGGAAAATGGTTAACAGGATTATAAGGTTTATAAGTTACTAATGTTAATTATTGAAGTGGATAATTCAAGTTTGTGGTTCATTTTCTTTTGTATGAGAATGTTGTTGAGAGCAAGGAAAAGGTGAGGGTTTCTATTTTCTGAATTCTGTCACCTTGTTTGTTTTTTGTTGTTGCATATAAAAATTTATTGTACTAGTTTTAATTGACTACGAGCTGTTTATGAGTTAATACACTTTATCTAAAATTTTATAATGGCTTGCTATTTGCAGCGTCCTCATGACTGGATTTTATCTTTACAAGATTGCAATGGGTGGAAACCATATCCCTGCAAAGACTTGAGTGATGGCATTGACCAATTCTTCATATGCGATTCCACACTATGAGTTCATGTTACAGGTGCCACGAGATTGACTGATTGACATTGGAGTATGGTATTTTGTTTTTGTTTCCTGAATACAAAGAATGTACCCAAGAGAGTAACAATAAAATTTTCTACCTTTTGACATTGCAGTATAGCATTTTGTTGTTTTACACACAGACTGTACATTTTATTGTTTTCTGAATATGAAGGACTGTGAAGAGATTAACGATAGAATACTATTGTTGATGGAATGTAGAGTTTGCTGCTGGTCGAAGTCATTGTTTTGTTGGATTACTTTAAAAAGCCTTGTGCTTTCAACTTAACATATCTAGTTGAACTGAACGTGATCAACCACGTTATATGTTAGAGTGTTAAGGTCGAAGCATATTAGCTAACATACGGTCTAAATAACCATCAAACCTGTCATAATTTACCGAGAACAATAAAATCTTCATCCCGGTTCAAGAAGCCAAGGGCTTGAATGATGCATACTTCGTCTACCAGAACAATACAGGGGTTGAAAAGAGTGGAATAAGAGCTTAATCTCCTGCCCAAGAGGAAACTTCTGTTAGAAACTTAGAATAATATGAGGTAGGTAGATAAAAACAAGCATATGCATCCAACATAACCACTTCCTTTTATTATCATCATTAAAAACTCTTTTATAAACGTCATTTATGAACTCATTAGCTGTTATTATTTTAAGTCAACTAAAATAACACCATTGACAGACAATAACCTTCCATAAACTAACATATAATTTGGTCACCTGTCTCTGTAATCTCTATTGTATATGCACCTCATCTGCAGTCTGCCAGTTAGGCTCTCTCTCTCGAGTCTAAACTATGAATATATTTCTTTGCATTCTTTTGCCTGTCTTCTTTCTCCTAGTGAGGAGAAAAAGATCATCAGACAGGGTGCCCCCAGGATCTCTAGGGTTACCAGTCATTGGCCAAAGCCTTAGCTTCCTGTGGGCAATGAGGGCCAACACTGCTGACAGATGGATAGCCGAACGAGCGAAAAGATACGGTCCAATCTCGAAGCTTAGTCTCTTTGGAAAACCAGCAGTTTTTATACATGGACAGGCTGCTAACAAGTTTGTCTTCACTAGTGATGACAGTATAATGAATAACCATCAGACCGAATCAATTAAAATGATTTTGGGCGACAGGTGTTTGTCTGAACTCAGTGGTGAAGATCATAAGCGAGTACGAAGTGCTCTTGCTTCGTTCCTGAAGCCGGAATGTTTAAAGCTCTATATTGGAGAAATGGAAGAAGAGGTCAGGAGGCATCTTGAGATGCATTGGAATGGGAAGCAAAACATTACAGTATGTAGTATTTTATACATTTGAACTACTAATCTTATAACGTCACATTATGTTTTAGGCTTGTTCTGCAGACTCCGTATTTAGTATTTTCTCTTAAGCTTAGCGAAACTTGTTATATTATTATGAGATTTACTGAAAACGGTTCCTCAACGTGAACCTTAAGCAAGATACTTTACTCATGCTTTGAAACTTCATGGTTCTTGCTTGTAACTTCTTTGATTTTACCCGAGATCGCAAGCATATCAGCTCAAATGTATGTCTGAGCCTTGACTATGTCTGCATACAATGTTGTTACCTTCATTTCCTAGGTCTTACCACTGATGAAGACGCTCACATTCAACATAATATGCACTCTTCTTTTTGGTGTTGAACGAGGAGCACGGAGAGATAAACTGGTCCAGTATTTTCAAGAGATTCTTGAAGGATTGTGGTCAATCCCAATTAATTTTCCCTTAACACGCTTCAACCGTGGCCTCAAGGCCAGTGCAAAGGTCCAGAATATACTGAAAGACCTTGTACGTGAGAAACGTGTTGAACTGGAAAGTGCAGCTTCATCTCATCAAGACCTCATTACCAGCTTACTCAACATCCGTGGAGAAGACAACAGAGAATTGGTGTCCGAAGATGAGATTGTACACAATATCATGCTCGTTATGGTTGCAGGGCATGACACATCAGCAGTTTTAATTTCTTTTATTGTCCGACTTTTAGCAAATGATCCAGCTATATATGCAGCTGTTCTGAAAGGTATAATTCCCCTTTTTGTTTACAGTATTGAACTGACCTTTTTTTTTTGTGGAAAATCCTGAATATGACTACTACTTGAACACCGGGAGGCTGAAACAGGAAGCATTTTTTCCCCATTGATTTGAAATTTAAATGAATTTCAACCATTTGTTGTCTGGGATTTGCAGAACAAGAGGAGATCAAAAAGAGCAAGCCCTCTGGAGAGTTCTTGACATGGCAAGATCTTGCCAAGATGAAGCACACTTGGAGAGTGGCAATGGAGACTCTGAGAACGATTCCTCCAGTTTTTGGAGGGTTCAGAAAGACATTGAAAGACATCGAGTATGAAGGATACCTCATTCCAAAAGGATGGCAAGTAAGAGAAACTCTTTAGACCCTGCTACAAATTTATTTACATTGGTGTACCTAAAATAACTCAGTTCTCCTTCCCGGATCATTTAAGGAGACGTAGGTTATCACCTTCTATATAAAAGCAAGGGTTTAAACTCACAACCTTCTTATTGATAAACAGGTATTCTGGGTTACCAGCATGACTCACATGGACAACAATATATTTCAAGAACCCTCAAAATTCGACCCTTATCGATTTGAAAATCAAGCACCCATACCACCTTACTGCTATATTCCATTTGGAGGGGGGCCTCGTATGTGTCCAGGGTACGAGTTTGCAAGAATTGAAACTCTAGTCACCGTTCATTATCTGGTTACTCAATTTAACTGGAAACTATGCTGCAATGACAACTCCATTAGAAGAGATCCGGTGCCAGTACCTGCTCAAGGACTACCAATTCAAATAAGGCCAAAGTAACCACAATAACTTGGTGCGGATTTTTCAAGGAATGTATTGGGAAAGAATTTGATTTGGCAATGCTGTTAAAATCACGGTTTGGTGAATCAAGAAACCTACTGTTCATTTAATTGTTCCTGCCCAATGAAAGAATATTGCATGACCATTATTTTAAATGAATGTATTTGAAATAAGTGAACTTAGAATGTTTATCAAATTTATAATGATCAGCCCAGGAGGAAACAAAAATTATCTCGGATAGAATTTTCGAAAGGAATTTCATAATTTTTTCTAATGCGTACATGAACCATCAGCTAGTCATCCTCCTAGAAACTCTTTCGTCGCTTGTGATGGTCAGCAACTGCCTTATACATTGCATTGTCTTCCTGTAGCTTCAAGTTTTGCTTCTTGATGCATTTGAGTGACCCCTTCAGCCAAAATTTCTACAGGCTTACTGGCGCGTTTTGGGAAATTAATAAAATCGAAGTTTGGTTAGGGACTTTAGTGTGGACTATGGACGATGGCCTGCCCCCTGTGGACCAGTTAACTATACTGTTGTAGGCAAGCTCAGCTGGAGAAAGAAACGCAACCCCATAACTGAGGACAGGATGGATCAAAACAGTTAACTATACTGTTGTAGGCAAGCTCAGCTGGAGAAAGAAACGCAACCCCATAACTGAGGACAGGATGGACATTTTGATCAACTGAATCATTGAAAATTTAGAAAAATTTACACAGATGGCCTGGTAACGGGAGTAGCATTTTGACCAACTGAATCACTGAAACTTTATGACTTCAGGCACCAAAGATTCAGAAATGCTACATCTTAATCCTTTTCTATGGCTGAAAGTAAAATTCTATCCCATAAAATACTAATCTTTTTTCAAACAAACAGTTTTTCGAAAATGCATGATTATCGCAGAGTCAAACATGCTCCAAGAAATTGCTTCAAACGCCATAACAAGAAATTGAAAACTCATGCTCAATCAAATTTCTAAGTGTGTTGTATACAATCATGACTATGTTTTCACCTCCTGAGCCACTTTTAACTTCAATTAGCAACCAACATCAAGCTTATTTAATGTTACACGTTGACCTATTGGAACATACAAGTTGCATACAGTAACATCACGGCCTTGTATCCTTAGAGCATCTCCAATTGTGGTGCAAAATGGATGTAAAGTATGATTTAGATTTTCAAAGGGGCTGAAAACCTCTCCAATGGAGTGATGCAAATAAAATGTAAATTGCCATTTTCGGCAGAAAACGTAAAAAATTTACATCGTTTTACATCTACAAGAGGCAAAAAGTAGATTTAGATCCCTCCATTGGAGGATAATTTGAATTTAGATTCACCGGGATGTAAATGAGGATGTGAAAGTGATTTGGAGATACCGATTTACTCCCAATTTTACACTACGATTAGAGATGCTCTTAATGTACAAGTCGTATATAGAAGAAAACTATATACAAGCTAAAAGTATATAAAGTATCGGGCATGAAAACCCAAAATTGAGGGCAACAGAGCCTATCAGCAACCTGCTGGTCTCAAATATTTTGGTGGCAACGATGGGCATCTTTCGTTCATGTGGGGGTATGGATCCATGGTATTGTATCCAGGTAGTTCCATCCGGTATCTCCCTAGAATTTGACAATACGGAAGCTTCGCTGTGTCTGCATCATTGCACCACTTAGGCAACCGGCTTGAATTGTTTTCAAAAATCTTGAGCGTGTAAGCATCTTTTATCTGCAGTTGTAAGAAAATTGATTGAACCACGTGATATTCACAGAATTCTTTGACAATAATAATCCAAGGCCAATTACTAGAGCATCATCTCTTTCCGTATATATCTACTTTACCCTCAATATTTTTGATGTTTTAAAAGTACTGTTATAAGCTTTTTCATGTGAAACTAAGATAAAAAGTTGGCACACAGGAAACAACAGAAACATTGTGTAAAATATTTCATCATATTTGACATTGACTTACTGTGAACTCGGTAACTTGAATCGAGCTTGCAAGTGAACCAAAAAGTCCTGCTTCCTTGTACAATTCAAAGACAAAAGCAACACATGATGTTGACTTCCCATCAACGTAAACCCAATTGTCCTGTTCTGGAATTGCCAATAATTCAGCAAAAGATGATCCACGCTTCTCAACTTCTACAAGAATTTCAGAAAGACTGAGATTCTGCAAACATAGAATGTACCATCGTTTAATATCATGCACTGGATTTACAGTGCAGTCTGCACTGTATGATCAAGCAGATTTATGAATTACCTAGCCCTAGGTCCAAGAACTTTTCTTGGAACATTGTTATTAGCCAACTTGTAAACATATTCACACCATCAAATGATTCAGGTTTTCTCCTCACCATATCTACACCAAAAGTATACGTAATGTTTGGGGTGGAAGAACCTTATAATGACACCTCACATTCATAGAAACCCGTAGAAGGGGTCGCAAAGGTTTTCACTTGTCAACTCTAAACGGTAATTATTTCATTTCAACGGAAATATATGTTTCAGATACAAATGCCAGATTTTAGACAATCAAATGGCAAGGATATTAACAGGATTACGATCTACTTCGTCTCTTATGATTGATCCACTAAATATGTGCTTCACAAAATTATGTGTTTGATAAATGAGATGGAAATTAGTGTAACCTGAGTTCCAAGGCGCTTATTCAATGCTTCATTCCACATGTTACCAGCATATGCAGGCTGGAATTGAGTCCAAACAGTCATAACAGAAGCAACCTGTAAAATGGCCATAAGTCATAAGAAACGGGAAAAAATTCATGAAAATGCAGCATTCTGAACAAGAGCGGGAGCTGCAGAGAGAGCTGGTCTCAACAGTAACACAAACTATTTAGGACAAGTAAATGCAATACCAGGTGAGCATCCAAGGGAGATGGATAATTTCCATTAATCGTGTCTATCCAGCTAAATATCAAGTTATGATAACCATAAGGTAGTCCTGCCATGCTTCGAGCATACTCCCAGGCAGCAGTTTCGTTGAACTTGGTCCGGAGGTCAGGATGCAAAGGAAGCAATGCAATATGTGGATTAGCATCATCTTTTGTCAGCTCATATTCCCACCATTCCTCCCACGTCATAATAGCAATAATATCCTCTCCCTATATTACGAATAAGAAATCAAGACGGTTAGATATACATGAGAAAAGAATTAGATGTTATCCCCCACGAGAGTAACTTAAATATAAGGAATCATAAGCCACTACTGTACAAACCAATAGCCTTTTAAGTCCTGACAAGTTCAAGATCCAAAAATACATAAAAGTTATTCAATCAGTACTGGGTTCAAGTTTTAACTACTAATTATTAGCTATAGAGTTAACCACCCAATCTAAAAACTTATGCTTTCAGCGAGGAGGCACATGTAGTTATTTGTTAAAACTTAGTCTTCCTCTTAGAGGCATCTCCAATACGACCAGAAAAGAAAGTGAACCTCTTTGAGTTGGCACACAATGACGTTCTCTTCTTTCATTTTGTTTCCCCTTCTCTGCTAGAAAAAATAATGAGCTTTAATTCTGGCACGGCTCCTTGCTAGCCATCCTCTTATGTACATAGGATATATTTGTCTCTTGAATCACACTTAATAATATATTGTCCAAATTGAAACATTATTTGAGAAGGCCTACTTAACAAGATATAACATATTATATTCCACATTCAAAGGATTCTGAAAAGGCAATGTTCCGGATAAAATAAGTATCGTGATTTCTAAGAATTCATTGAATATGTTAAGTGCCATAGGTTGCAACATAAGCGAGTCATGCATAAGCTGAGCAAATTCAATAGCATGTTTGGCTAAGCCTAAAAAAGTAAGATTTTTACTCAATTTCCATAAATGAACTTTTACCCCCTTTTAGGCTTACCCAAACATGCTCCAACAGCAATTAATGCTTGCCAAATATTTGGTAGACTTTTAACGTATTACCTCCTCGTTCTCATGTCCTGATTCTCCAACCCATAGCTTTCCTTCAGAGTCCCTTAAGCAAACAGCAGTATGACCAGCATAAGATCCAGTCACCCACTTCTCAAGAGTCTCAAAACCACCCCAACGGCCCCGAATTTTAGACAGAACTAGGAAATCTCCAGAGTGTATATCGTCAGCACTAACGTTTGTAACCCATGGCTGAGGACGTTCTTCAAAGGTGGCTTCCATGTGCTTTCGAAGAAATGCAACATTTGAGTTCTCGCCCCAATTAGTGTCTGTGAATAAAGGTAATACTTCCCACAATGCTTCAAGAGTTCCTAGCATCCCTGCTTGCATGAGGAATATTGAAATCCCCTTATGTTTCACCTGTTGTCAAATATGTTAATCGTGATTAAGTTGTCATGCTTCGAAATGTATACTTATATCTCTGATTAAGATTGTATAACTCACATATTCATATTCAGCTTTTGATTGCCACTCTCTGAATTCGAGGGTGTGTTCACGAGACAAAAAATAATAATCCCATGTCACACGATAAGGAGTTGCAAACAGATAAAGATCCATGCATGTCCAACTATGAGCATTTCTAACCTGCATACACCAAAGAATGAAATAAAGATGTACAATTATTAACTAAATGTCATCACTCCACTTCTTTCATGCCTCTTTTCCCCATCTATAGAAATCGAGAAAAGATAAGAACAATATGTGGCATTCTAGCTTTTCTGTGACTAGAGAGGGGGCAGAAAGAACAATGTTGCAAAATTCTATCATTTTTTTCCTGTAGCATATGGGGATTTGTAGCACGAGAACAAGATCAACAACACCAGTATCTTAACAGCTCATATTAACGTAATATCAATTTAATCCATCTTAAAAAGATGTTTGACAACAAATTTTCCAAGATCTGGAAGATATAAAAATGGAGCTTCAAAAACTGGAGCATCAAACGAAAGCAAGCAGAAGAAAAACACACTCCTGAAATCAATGTAATAAAATAAATTCACTAAGTAAAAGTAAAATTTGAAACAAAAATAAAACCATCAAACATTACTCAGACAGCAGCAGCACTCTTAAAGACATATTGCATAAGCAAACCAGATTAGACAGGTTGAGAAAAGGCGGATAAAAGCAATGCATTCCAACAGAATACACTTATGGTTCCTATCCTTGCTGTGAATTCTAGCCAAAGCCGCCTTTATCATAATCAACTAGAATCTAAGTACTACGCCTTGTAATATGGCCCACTTCCAGGCTTTTGATAAAAAATAATAAATAAATAAATAAGTTTATTTCCCCCCTTTTTCTTTAAAGAAAAAAGGAGGCCTAATTTAGGGGTGTATTCAATTGGACTTTTGAAGAGGACCAAACTTCACAATCACAGTTACTCACAATCCCCGCACATAACAATCGCAAATTCAAACAAGCAACCACTCACCGAAAACATAACAAATTGCAGATCTTATCTCATTATAAAGAGTTTCCCAGGAAAAACCATTCAACCTCACAAGCGAAGCTAACTAACATCCAAATTGCCTATACTTCAACGATTGAACTTAAACAATCAATTTAGATTACAATAAAATCAAGAAA
Organism: Olea europaea var. sylvestris; assembly: GCF_002742605.1. NCBI lineage: Eukaryota > Viridiplantae > Streptophyta > Magnoliopsida > Lamiales > Oleaceae > Olea > Olea europaea. Next base: position 19,895,514 of record NC_036243.1, on the reverse strand, counting down.
AGAAGTAATCAAACCTTGATATGAAGAGTGCCACCACCAAATTCAGTTTTACTTTTGTTATGAAACTCCAACCAAGCGCTATTGTTGTAAAAGCAAGCACCTTTCCACTGTAAAGAATTCTTGACAGTAGTGGCAGTGCCCACAAAAGTGGGCAGGAGGTCCACTGCACTGTTGAGAGTATTCAGAATAGGCCAAGACACCTGTCTCGGTAGAAGCGGCAGAATGTCTCTGGGGTGAAAGGGTTCTTTAACGGCTTGTACTTTTGGATATGAAATGGCATGGACTGTGATTAATAACAGGATTAGATGATGGGTCATGGCAGCTGATGAAACTTTCCAGAGAGGAGATAGAGAGAGATTTTTACAGGAAGGTTTGACCTTTGGTGCAGATAGTTTCCCTTTTATGGTTTGTGAGGTGGAACTTCTTGTTATTTATTAAAGATTATTTGTAATTTTTGAGTATTTTTGCAAGCAAGAAGGCTAGTGTACATATATTTGACTGCGGAAAATAAATTGAACGAGCAAATCTCAACTCACCATAGCAGTCCTATACCACAACGAGAATTGAGGATTAGGCAATCATTTTTTGTTTTTGAATTCATTTTTCATCATTATTTTTATCTATTAATAAATTAAACCATTATAAGGCCCCATTTGAAAGGGATTTTGAGAATTGATTTTTTGACTCTTAGAAAAAAAGTAGAGTCCACGAGAGAAGAAGTCAAAAATTAAGGTTGAAATAGTTAAATAACAGTTAAAAAATCAATTTTTTAAGGTAAAAAATCCCTCCCAAACAGGCTGTAAATTATTTCCATCCAGAAGGCTTAAGTTTAAATGCAAAAATAATATATTATCCATTAAAAATAATTTTATCAAGATGTTCGAACTGTTAAAAGTCCAAATAAATTTATTTATTTCATCTAACAATCATTACCATGTATGTAGCATATTCCAATTACTACTAAACTGCAACATGTTTATCAAGAAGCCAAGTACTATTTGATTCAAATTGGGCTCCTCGAGAAAATTTTTGGACGATACTTTATTGGACAAAATAAATGTACTTTATGTAAAAATTGTGTGTGCAAGAATTTCTATTTAAAATTCAATAAATAAGACAACATATATATTAAAAAGAATAATTTTATATCACGTATTAAAAAAAAAAAAAAAAAGCAAAAGTTAAAGGTCTAATATTCCACTTCATTTTTCTAGTTAGCTCACCCATCTGTCAATACATGATTTTATAATATTCTCCAGAATTAATTCAAAGATTTCATGCAGATTTCTCATTCTTATAGCCCAAAATTGTACGACGCCAATAATTAGGCCCTGTTTGATTCAACTAAATTTTTTTATTAAAATTTAAATTAAAATCAATAATCAATTTTAACCACACATTTCATGAAATTCATAATTTTTCAATTATACATTTCACCAAATTTTATCAAAATATAAGAAAGTTTGTTAAACCAAATGCCGGCTTATTATTTTTATAAAAGAAACCTTTTGTTCTACTCTTACTCGATAACATTAATATACTCTTAAGTATCAATTAATTTGCAATAAATTCAATACCTTAACAAGCAGTTAACTTTAATAGAACAAAAAAACCGTGCCAACACGTAAGGCAAGAGCAGCCTTATTAGAGCAGTTAAGGCAATAAATTAATAGATTAATAATTCTACAAAAGAATGAAAAGATTTAACATCTGTCATTCTCTCTTTTTCAATTTCGGTTTAAATTTGGACCTAACTTCATTACCATAGTAATGACTGAATTTCATTATAAAAAGTTGACTTATTAAACCGATCATCTACCTAGCTTTTAGCCAATGTGCAAGTTCCATATAACCAACACTTTCTCGATCGAGCTTATTGCACAGAGCTTGCCTAGTGCGGTTTACTGATTGACGTGGTTTGAAGTCTATTGTGTCAGTCTGAGGGTTTATCTAGTGCGCATCCAAAAGGTGACAACTACTGATTCTCTCGTCATTAGAGAAAATATATATATATACACACACACACTAAAGACTTTACGCAATAAATGGAGCTATTTTGTCTTAAAAAAAAAAAAAAAAAGTGACTTTAGTTTATTCAGTTTGTACGTTGCAACCTTACATATCTCAATAAATAAATAATACATATGCATTTAATAACTCATAAAAGTCAATGAAATTGTCTGCTTTATTTTATTTTTAATTTCTAATGAACAATTAGTCATTGCAAGTAATGTCGCAGTCTTCCTTTGAGTGCACAAAACCATACATTCACAATTTAATATTTCCCAAAAATATTCGCTATATTTTTTGGCCATCTGTACACGGCTTCCTTCATTATAAAAAGTTCTTCACAAGGACGAAGACGAAGACGGACCAGAAAGTTTTTATTACATTCACCATTGCCATGGCTTCCCCGTACAATGACCCAAGAAAAATTGTTTCCACATGGTATCATCATGCATGGTTAGCCAGTGGGTGCTTCTCTGTGCTTATTTCCCTAGCCAAATCTATTACTGGTGCATCCAGTTCAAGTACACGGTTCGAGTTAATAACATCCGGCTTGGTTGGGTACGTGATGGCGGATCTTGCTACCGGAATATATCACTGGGCCATCGATAACTATGGCTGCGCCAAAACTCCTATATTTGGATCCCAAATAGAATCATTTCAAGTCCACCATCAAATCCCATGGACTATCACAACTCGTCCAGTGGCTTACAATCTTCATGTTCTAGCTCAAGGAGTAACTTTCATGGTGCTTCCAGTAACCCTTCTTTCTAACGATCCTGTTCTTCTAGGATTTCTTGGTGTTTTTGGAGGTTGCGTTATATTTTGCCAGCAGTTTCATGCATGGGCTCATGGTGGAAAAGCCAAGCTTCCACGGTTGGTGGTGGCGCTGCAAGATGCTGGGATAATCGTACCGCGGTTGCAACACGCAGAACATCATCGTCCCCCATTTAGCAGCAATTATTGCATTGTGAGTGGAATATGGAATAGGGTTTTGGACAAGTCCAAGTTCTTCTTGGGACTAGAGATTATGTTGTTCGTTATGCTTGGAATTCGACCAAGATCATGGACTGAACCAAATTCTGAGTCCAGCGAAATTCCTAGTTCCTGAATTCATTAATGTACATGAAATAAAGATTAAATAAATGTAACACGAATTTGTGAACTTCAATCTTTTCTAGCTAAATCTATTTGTCTTCGTACATTTTTTCTAGCTCTCTTGAAATTCTTACACGAAAACATTTTCAAGATGAATAATAAATGAAAGATAATTGTAACACTAATTTTAGTATCTGAAACCAAGATTCATGAAAAATATTGAAAATTTTGTTTCCAGTGAATAAGATTAGAGATGGTTGGATAGAGATGCTTGACTAAGTTGCATAAAATGAATGGCATTCTATAAATTGAAATTTGGGGAGTTTCCTTTTGATGTAGCCATGAAAGATGGGGAAAGATTATTAGAAAGTGCCGAGCCCAAAACGATGATAAGTCTTTCAAATCAATAAGTTCAAATGTTATCTTCACCACAGAAAGTTATATGTCCTTAGCTTTCTTGAAACAATTTCGTGTTTCGTACAAAACATTGTGAATTTCTTGAAAGTATGGACTTTTGCTCAAACGGCCACGAACAAGCTTAATATAGGGCTTCAAGGTTGCGTTTCAGTATGCTAAAACTAATTTCCAATCTCTTCTCCCTTTGTCAGGTGAATAATTCTTTCATTTCGTGCCAATATATGCTTCAAAGTTAGGTCGAAAAGAAGAGTTTTTGCTTGTTGGTTCATGTGAGATAGAGATGTTGCTATCATATACACCAAAATCCAGTATATCTCATTCAACAAGAAAATAATACAGTAGTATGAAATAACCTAGAAATCCAGTAGATCCTCTCTTCTAGATAAACAAATATCATAATTGGAGTGTTCAACTGGATTATTCTTTTTCATTCAAAGAACGAGCCATTGAAACACTACTAAAAAACAGAGTTTTAGGCACGAATTTTTCATTCCTAAAGCCTCAATATCCGTTGCTAATAATGTTCACCAACAAAATATTTGCAACCACAAATCCGTTGGTAATTTGAGGGTCGCTGATAGTTACTAACGGATCATGCCGTAGATAAAGAGTAAAATTTTACCAACGAATTTTCCGTTGATAAAGTGTGAATCTTTTACCAACGGAATTTCCGTTAGTAAAAGTCTTAACCAATACCAACCGACTTTTCGTTGGTAAATGTCTACCATTATAATTGGTAAAAATCAATGTTGTAAATAACCTATGGTAAAAAAGTTATTTATTTATTTATTTATTATTATTATTATTTAATAATTATAATATATTTTTTTATTTTTAGCCAACTGAATTGAAAGGCCAAAATATTGTTTAACTTCTTATTGGATCACAAATTTATAGAGGGCGACTACAAAGATATTGTTGTAAACTTTCGATGTGGGATAAGTGAATTATTTTTATCAACGGATAATACGTTTCTCATTACCAACAGAATATCCGTTGCTGAAAGATCGAAATGTTAAACGGTTATATTAGGCACGGAATATCCGTTGGTAAAGAGATATCATTTTTACTAACGGATAATCCTTTTCTAATTACCAACAGAATATCCGTAGATAAAAGATCAAAATGTTAAACGGTTATATTAGACATGAAATATCTGTTGGTAAAGAGATATCATCTTTACCAACGAAAAATTCATTGCAGATTATTGTAGTTAAAAGTGAATTACTTTTACCAACGGATATTCCGTTTCTAATTACCAACGGATTGCATCCGTTGGTAATATTCGGTGCATCACCTACGGAATATCCGTTGGAGAAAGATCCAAATGTTAAACGATTACATTAGGCACGGAATATCGGTTGATAAAGAGATATCATCTTTATCAACGGAAAATTCGTTACTAATTATCGTAGTTAAAAGTGAATTACTTTTACCAACGGATAATCCGTTTCTAATCACCAACGGATGAATCCGTTGGTGATTTTCCGTAGGTGAAAAGCTTTTTTTTAGTAGTGAAAGTAATGTCACGTATTTCCTTTTACTTCAAGCCATAACTTTCAGGGTGCTGCTTCCTATAGCCCTTATTTGCTATGATTAGCTTCTAAGATTTCTGGGGATATTTGCAGGATGTTGTTTGTTTATTTGCCTACAAATCCATGCTTGGGCTCATTCTTCATCCAAACATGACAAAAGGGGCATTGTTGCTATCAGATTCTTCCTCTGTTGACTCATCAACCGCTGCCATGTCATGATAAGGAATATGAGTGTTCTTTGATACGAAATTAATGTCGCACAATACACGAAATGAATATTGATCGATTACTATTTTACCAACGAGACAGGCTAGTCTCATGGTCCCTCTAGGAGAAGTCGGCCCAGCGTATTTACACCATTAGCTGTGCGTTCTTGATAGAAAATAAGTTCCTAGTATACACTATTCTTCTTTTTTATTTATTTATTTATTTTTATATTTCAAGAATAGATTCTAAGAGTCAGGTTGATGGATATTGGTACGCCTTTCCTAATGAAGTTTCACACAACGATCACGCGACAATCAACTAGTCAGTCCAATGAGGCTCACATGCCGCATCATTCTACCTTGCCTAACCTATGACATGACTAATTAGCTAAAGTGATGCATCACTTCAATTGAGGTACCATATAGAGGTCAACCCCTGATGACGTAGGTTAGACGTTATTAACCTATTGTAGAAGTAAATTTGAGACAATTAGCCTTTTATGAGAGAAGGCATATCCCATTTCACATATTGCAAGAGATTGTTTGTACAAAATCTTTTTTGACTGATTGAAGTGATATTTTTGAAGCAACTATCTTACAGTTAACTTGTCAATCCACTTTTCAAAGGTCTTACATAGACTATAAGGTGACTACTTTTCAAAAACATTAAATGTCCTTGAACTTAGGATTGATGGAGTGATACCTAGGAGGAGAAGCCTCGGCCATCAGAATAAGGCCACTTGTTTTTTCATATAATAGTAACCATTCTCTATCTTCTATTATAAAAGCTTACGGCTAGTGTTGATTAAAGGTAATGTAATTTTACATACTCAAAATAATATTGCTCATTTTACTCTCTATAAACCCATAGTTCTCGAACGCCATTATGCCTCACATCTTCTGTATGTCCCATACCCAAGTACACATACAAATTGACTGACTTGATCGTCAAAGTGCTAGCGATCACCTCCTCCACCACTTGAGAAGGCAACGTGCTCTTGCCGATTTATTCAAATATGCAAGAGATACGCGAGCGGAATTGGGATTTGTGTGACCACATCACCCATATAAAAATCGAGGTCAACAGATGTGTTGACCTAAATTGCGGAAAATGATTTGGTAGCTACATTTTGGTGTAATCTCCCAAAAAAAGGTGAAAGAATATTCGGAAATGTTCAAGCTCAAATTTGGTGGGAAAAAATGGAAGATTTCGACTTTTTAGTTCATGAGCGAATGAGGTGCCAGTTTTTATAATGCCGAAATTAAATGAGACGACTGCTCAAAGCTTTCATTGAATAAAAATAAATATATGTATTAAACATGTCTTTCCATTTTAGTGCATAAAACCAAACGTTCACCATTAAAGTTTATTAAAAATATTCTCTGAAATTTGTCCACTCCTTTAACCACAAAAATCCTACAAAAATTTATTATAGAAGTTCTTCCAAACAAGACCAAGACGAAGAACAAGATACTGTTAGCACTTCATTGCCATTGCTTCCCATACACTGATCCAAATTTACGTTGCACATGGTCACATTTTGCGTGGTTCGCAAGTGGGTGCGTCGCAGTGTTTATTTCTCTAGCCAAATCCGTCACAAATGCATCCAGTCATGTACATCTGTTGTTACTAGTTAGCAATGTATTGCCAGGTTCCGCAAATGCATGCAACTCTTAATCCCATAATTGCTTGTAATGAATGCCTATTTCATGAAGGGGCCACAGTGACCATGCCCATGTGATTGTTTGCCATGACAGTTCGAGGCGAACTTGTAAGACTATATAGAGGCTACGCCGAATGCACTGAATCAAGTAGAAAACTACATTTCATACAAGTAGACGAACACGCACCATTCTACAGAAGAAACAAGGAAAAAGAGGAATTTTCACACCGACACTTCACATAATCCAAATCCATTTTCCAGAATGTCGGGACATCCTCACATACATTTTCTTGCAAAAAAAGGGTAAAAAAAATTCAGACAGGAATCCTCAGAGCGTGTCACCTGCATAAGAGGAGACATTAGATACACACGGAAACCAATATCGACGTCTGCCGTCTCTATGGCCATCATCAATCATTGCAAGTCCTTCCTGTATTACCCAAAAGAGTCTCATTAGCTAGAGCAAATAAATAGCTCACAGACACAGAACAAAAGTACCGAATAGAATAGAAAAATCAACACCAGTGACATACTTCTAATAAAGTTTCAAGAGCATCAGTTGCACGACCAGAAGACCAAGAGAATCGTTTCTGTACCTCATCAACCGTCACAAAGCCTTGGCCCTAAGAGAACAACAATAGCAAAAAGCAATATTAAAAATACAAATATGACAACGGCTCTCTGCAAATAGACGTGCAGTTGCATGCTTTATTGACATGCAAAAGAAATATCAGAAATGCAGGTTTGACAAAAAATATATAGACAAGGGGAAACCTGAGCCAGCTCCAAAATTTCATTATGGTCCTTGTTCAATTCCGTAGGAACAGACCGAACAAGCTTCTTCTTTCCAACAGAAATCACCTCAAATCCATTACCTAGTACCTGAAAAGTTTCTTTGTTACTATAACGTATACCACAGTAAAATATCACATCAAGTTTTTTAGAGAGAAAAGGAAGAGAAAGCAAGTTAATGAAAGGACAATTGGCAATAGGTGAATTACACAGCTAGTAGTGAAAAGAAATCTATATATCATGCACGGAGCAGAGAAAAATATGTGCAATGTCTTAATCAGTCATCGGGGCAAAAAGAGAGGCATAGTAGTGAGAAATCTGCGATGAAACAACAAATTGATGATATAGTAGGGCAACAGTTGAAAGAGAAGTCCTACTTTACTCTCGGCTAACAGTGAAGCATAAGAAGTGGTTCAGAATAATTCCAAATCAATGTGAACATCAGATGATCAATGGATTGGTTCTTTCCAATTCAGGTGCAGTCCTAAACATCCCCTTATCCAACCGAACACCTGGATTAATTGTCTCATACGGAACTCTTACAAGTACTCGTGCAACACTTGGCTGTCTCAAAACATACTACGTAAATCAGTCAACTAAGTGATGCAGAAGCTTAGTTAGTGGAAAGTGATGCCCAATGTTAAGCATAAATAAATTACTAGCTTTTAGAAGACCTTAAGCTCCAACAAGGCAGCTTGGAAGCTAAGTATAAAATCAGGGAAACCACAAACATGAGAGAGATGGACAAGAACTTGAGTGAGAGATAGCTTATTATTCCTCAAAATTGTACTTTACAGCTTGACGATTACAAATAAGAAATTTGTGCCAACGACAACATCTACCTAGCCTGCTGCAGTCAATCAATAGATTTCTTGTTTGTGGCACAGTGCTCATATAATTGTACAACATGAAATGGAAGCATACTTATTATGTCAACTACACCATTATCACTTCTTAAAATTCAGAACAATTGTGGATCCTTGTAAAATAGAACGCACTCAGTAAACAAGGTTCCATAAATGGACTGGAGGCGTGCAATAGCGAATGCATGTGCCTAGTATAACTTTTTAAGGCCCACAGTAGCAAGAGAAAAATAGAGAAAATCGTAACCACGATACCTTTAGCTTACTTATCGCACGCAAGCAATCATCCTCAGAAATAGCTTCACGAGCACCCTTCCTCCTTTGACCAAGAAGTCTACAGAGATCTTCTAAGCTAATTAGGCCACCATTGTGAGGTCTAGTAGCCAAGCAAATGTCAACAATTTGCACTCCTGTCTAGATAGACAAATTCACCTTAAATTAAACTTGAAAATAAAAAATCCAGACTTTCAATGCAAAGAAGTATACAGGCTGTGAAATCAAATATTGAAATAAAGCACTGCCAAATAATGCCAAAAGACTGAAACTAAAGGCTGCAAAAGGCTTAACCATAAATCATAAAGAACCAATGACTGAACACCTTCCAGAACAATTGCGGCATACTAGACTTTACAGTGATGACAATAAAGACAAAAAAGACAATTACTGCAAGAAACCAAAGACAAGAAGTAGATTGATACAAACCAAGTTCATAATAGAAGTCACCAATCCCCAGTAGCTCAGCCCAAAAACCTTTATTCGAGGCCAGCGGGTCCACACCTACTTTTGCACACATCTCATGGAACTGTGCCCTGAATGCAGGATTCTTGCGTATATCATTCTGCATATACCATGACAAGTAAATTATTTTCTATCTTCTTTTTCACAATCTTCTACCCATCAATGAGCATAATTCGAATACTCCAGCAGTTAAGCAACCCTTAAGTCCTTTTGTCCTTAATTAAGTAAATGTTTTCGTATCAATATGAATTAGCAGGAAATTATTAATCCATGACCAATGTAAAAGTGGGGAATTAAATAATTAAGTGGATACTTAACAAAACTAAATGAGAACTTGAATCTAACTAAAAAAGGGACCTTGTGTTTGCGAGCAAAATCTTCCAGCTGAGAGCGAAAAGTCGAAAGCTGTTCTGTCAAGACATCAGTTCGCAACTTAGGGCAACAGTTGAAAGAGAAGTCCTACTTTACTCTCGGCTAACAGTGAAGCATAAGAAGTGGTTCAGAGTAATTCCAAATCAATGTGAACATCAGATGATCAATGGATTGGTTCTTTCCAATTCAGGTGCAGTCCTTAACATCCCCTTATCCAACCGAACACCTGGATTGATTGTCTCATACGGAACTCTTACAAGTACTCATGCAACACTTGGCTGTCTCAAAACATACTACGTAAATCAGTCAACTAAGTGATGCAGAAGCTTAGTTAGTGGAAAGTGATGCCCAATGTTAAGCATAAATAAATTACTAGCTTTTAGAAGACCTTAAGCTCCAACAAGGCAGCTTGGAAGCTAAGTATAAAATCAGGGAAACCACAAACATGAGAGAGATAGACAAGAACTCGAGTGAGAGATAGCTTATTATTCCTCAAAATTGTACTTTACAGCTTGACGATTACAAATAAGAAATTTGAGCCAACGACAACATATAACTAGCCTGCTGCAGTCAATCAATAGATTTCTTGTTTGTGGCACAGTGCTCATATAATTGTACAACATGAAATGGAAGCATACTTATTATGTCAACTACACCATTATCACTTCTTAAAATTCAGAACAATTGTGGATCCTTGTAAAATAGAACGCACTCAGTAAACAAGGTTCCATAAATGGACTGGAGGCGTGCAATAGCGAATGCATGTGCCTAGTATAACTTTTTAAGGCCCACAGTAGCAAGAGAAAAATAGAGAAAATCGTAACCACGATACCTTTAGCTTACTTATCGCACGCAAGCAATCATCCTCAGAAATAGCTTCACGAGCACCCTTCCTCCTTTGACCAAGAAGTCTACAGAGATCTTCTAAGCTAATTAGGCCACCATTGTGAGGTCTAGTAGCCAAGCAAATGTCAACAATTTGCACTCCTGTCTAGATAGACAAATTCACCTTAAATTAAACTTGAAAATAAAAAATCCAGACTTTCAATGCAAAGAAGTATACAGGCTGTGAAATCAAATATTGAAATAAAGCACTGCCAAATAATGCCAAAAGACTGAAACTAAAGGCTGCAAAAGGCTTAACCATAAATCATAAAGAACCAATGACTGAACACCTTCCAGAACAATTGCGGCATACTAGACTTTACAGTGATGACAATAAAGACAAAAAAGACAATTACTGCAAGAAACCAAAGACAAGAAGTAGATTGATACAAACCAAGTTCATAATAGAAGTCACCAATCCCCAGTAGCTCAGCCCAAAAACCTTTATTCGAGGCCAGCGGGTCCACACCTACTTTTGCACACATCTCATGGAACTGTGCCCTGAATGCAGGATTCTTGCGTATATCATTCTGCATAAACCATGACAAGTAAATTATTTTCTATCTTCTTTTTCACAATCTTCTACCCATCAATGAGCATAATTCGAATACTCCAGCAGTTAAGCAACCCTTAAGTCCTTTTGTCCTTAATTAAGTAAATGTTTTCGTATCAATATGAATTAGCAGGAAATTATTAATCCATGACCAATGTAAAAGTGGGGAATTAAATAATTAAGTGGATACTTAACAAAACTAAATGAGAACTTGAATCTAACTAAAAAAGGGACCTTGTGTTTGCGAGCAAAATCTTCCAGCTGAGAGCGAAAAGTCGAAAGCTGTTCTGTCATGACATCAGTTCGCAACTTCGCCACATTTTCTCCCAGCAAACGATATTGATCCTTTTATCATAAAATCAAATTTCAATGACACCCACTCAAGATAAATACATATATACACATAAATACTAATGTAGAATCACACAAACACAGTATATGGCCCTATTTGAACTGCATTCTTTGGAAAACAAAAAAAGATATATTCTTAAATAGTGATTTGACATCATTTCAACCACACATTATTCAATAAAATAATATTACATGTAAATCCAAAACATTTTCTCATTTTTTAACCACACATTCTCCATCAATCTACTATTCTAAAATACATTCTTCAGAAATAATGTGGCTCAAACACACACTATGAGAGAAAATTGTAATGATTATTAGTTAATGAAGAACAAGATGGTGAACAAACTCTAGCCGCGGCGGCATTCTGTAGACCTCCAATTCCAGGTCTTCGCCTCATTCTTTAATTCTGATTTCAGTATTTCTTGAATCGAATTGTTCCACAATCAGGACCAGACCTGGGATTTTCACACATGAATCAACTCTAAAGGTTGGGCTCTCAAAATTGTAGTATACATTCAAAAAAAATATTCTCCATAAGTGTTTACAAAAACTAAATTTACAAACTCAAAAATCAAAACCCAACAATAAAAAGGAAAACAGAATGTAATATAAAACATATTTATATTTATATTTATAATCAAATAATAGGGTCGAAGATGAATTCTTGAATAATTGGCCTCTGTTTGAGACAATAAGAGAATATATATCACCAGCAAGAAACTTAAAAGCAATTTCAAGAGGAAAAAGAAAAGCTAAAAGCAATCTCATTAATGATTAACCACATAAAACTTCTTTTTTTAATTATGAAGTGTCAAAAACAGAATATACTGCACACATGGAGCAATAAACAGTGGAAATATTTCATCTTTGTCAAAGTACAAACAAATTCAGAGGATGCCAAACTTTTAATGAAAAGAATGAAAAGAAGCTGAAGAATGTCAAGAATGATGATGAAAAGTGAAAGCCCGATCATCAAGTTCACTGAAACTTTGAAAGCACAAACAGTACGCTTCAAAATCAAACCACAAAATCCAATTAAAGCTTCTGTCTCAATACCTCATCCACCCAATTTCAATACATAAATGACTAATCTTCATGATCGAGAAAATCTAACTAGACTAAGAAATTCATCATCCAGCCAGGGGCGGAACCACCTGGGGTTCAGTGGGGGCAACTGCCTCTACTGATCCTGAGTATTTCACCTATTAAACCTGAGGGGCAGCCAGTTTTTAAGGCAAAGAAAAAAACCATAAACAACCGCATCGGAAATTCAAGAGAAATATTGTCGAAAAAACCACTGTTGCTAGAAGAAGATACCATCAAGAAACAACAATTTTGGAAAAATAATTAACTTATAAGGAGTCAGTTGAAATTAAATCATTCACAACAATCAGATCGAGTGCGATTTCAGCATATAATGCCCCTTTTTACACTATATAATCCGATACTACCTCCAAAGTTTGGTGAAGAAGTTGAGTAGAAATCACTGCAACGGTGCCAAGGAGTGATGAATATGTCTAGCCTTTTGCCCCTCCTTCACAACGAATTTTCCCAATTTTTAGTGTAATACCGAGGAAGAAAACCTTAACCGCTCGTCCTTTGCTCCATGAATAAGAACAAGTATGGGTTGGGAAATATTTCGATATTCAAGCCTTTTATTTGGGCTTTACAAAAAACTGTCTATAAAAGGAAAAAGAAAACTTTCATATCTAGCATCATGATATCATCCATCTCAAAATTAAGAAACAAAATTTAAAATTTCAAAATTAGATATTAATTAAATTTTATTTATGAAATAATTAATTAAACATATTAAAATCACAATTCTATACAATTTGTTTACAATTTATCGAATTAATTGATCACAAGTTATTTTTCAGACACAAATAAAAAAATTTATAGGTCACAAATTATAAAATTTATAGGTCACAATTTATTTATCAATCATAAATCACATATTTTATAAGTCACAATACGAGTTTTTAGGTCACATATTATTTAATGTTCACAAGTTATTGGTCACAAACACCAATCCACCATGGCACCAATCGAAAGTAATGCAACCTTGCCACCACCACTACCACGAAACTACCATTTTTAACTTCAAAACCACCATCATCTCACTACTACGACCATCATTTTCAACTACAAAACCACCATTATCATGGGTCCACAAACAAAAACCAGCGCCACCAACATATTCAAGAAAACCACTCCGTGGCTATCGCCACCAACAGCAACACCAACCAACCACGACACTATTGCCACCTCCACCAACGCAAAAATAATAGCCAAACCTAAGAAGGTACACCGTCTAGAACCACTCTATCGACATCCCATCACCATAATGCCCCATCAAAACCAAGTCACTACAACCATGGCACTACTTCCAACTCCACTCCACTCCACTCCACCAACACCAATGCAAAAACGGTAGCCAAAACCTAATTCTCAGGCACACCGCCAAGAACCATTCCATCGATATTACCATCACCATAGGGCTGCCACCAACACCATCCATAATATCCATTTTTTTATGTTATGAACAACCGTAACTGAATATGTTGCATAACTTGGCTTTTTGTCACATGGAAAGAAATTTTGGACGACGTCAAAGCCGTTATGTTGGTGGAGTCCGATGAAGAGAATGATCCTGACAATACAAAATTTCTAGGTGATAACGGGACAGGAGGGGATGGTGTAATTGTGACTATGCCTGAGGTGGGCAAGAAGTTTAAGGACGAAAATGAAATATTTGATTTCTACAAACGATATGCATAAGACATGGGTTTTCCAGTGAGAAAAAGAAATTCGAAAAGGGACGATAATGGAGTCTTGCGATGTGTTACATATGTTTGCAGCCGCGAAGGGAAAAAAATCAATAATGCAAGTGTTTCTCTGAATCCACAAGCTACCATGCAAAGTGGATGTAAAGCCAGGCTTACAGCATATTTAGATATTCGTGAAGTATGGTGAATTAATACAGTTTACATGGATGACAATGATAAAACAAGTCCTTTGAAATTCAGATTGTATCGATGCAACAGAGAATTAAGTGCTCAGGTGAAACATCGTCTTGAAGTAAATGACATTGCAGAAATATCGCTACCCAAAAGTTTCAATTATGCAGTTGTCGAAACAAGTGGATATGAGAATATGACCTACATTGAGAAAGACTATCGAAATTATGTTGAACGAGATAGGCGGCTAAGACTTGGAGAAGGTGATGTCGCAGCAATACAGTCATACTTTTCGACTATGCAAGCACGATGCTTAGGGTTCTATTTCAGTATTGATTTGGATGAGGAGTCGCATCTGAAAAATGTATTTTGGGCAGATAATAGGAGTCGACAAGCATGTATGGAATTTGGCAATGTTGTCACATTCAATACCACATACCTAACGAACAAGTATGAAATGTCGTTTGCCCTGTTTGTTGGAGTGAACCATCACGGACTGTCTAATCTCCTCAAATGTAATCTCATGTCGAACGAGGATACTGATACATTTGTGTGATTTTTTCAAACATAGCTGCAGTGCATAAACGATCGAGCTCCTAACGGGATAATTACTAATCAAGATAGGACAATGCAGAACGCAATCCAGATTTTGTTTCCTAGTACGAAGAATAGGTGGTGTCTGTGGCACATATGGAAAAAATTGTTCGAAAAGTTTGGATTTCACATTCACAAAGCTTCAATATTCTCTGCAATACACGGATTGATTTATGATTCTCAATTTATTCAAGAATTTGAAGAATGTTGGCTAGCGATGATAGAAACGTATAATTTGCAAGACAGCGAATGGTTACCATGTCTTTATGATAATAGATCTCATTGGGTTCCTTGCTTCTTGCGGAACACTTTCTGGGTGGGGATGTCAACAGCTCAAAGAAGTGACAGTATTAATACATTTTTTGACGGGTATGTTCATTCGAAGATCTCGTTGAAGCAATTCGTCGAACAGTATGAAAGAGCTTTGAGAAATAAGGTTGAGAAAGAGTTTCAAACAAATTTCAAATCGTTCTCACAGATGGTTCCTTGCGCAACTAGGTATGAAATAGAAAAGCAATTCCAGGTAATGTACACAATTTCAAAATGTAGGGAAGTTCAAGAGGAGTTCGTTGGCAAAGTTTATTGCGATCTCGTCTCCGTTAGCGAGGAATTTTTTGGGGACGACGTGTGAAGTACACAAAGATGTCATACATGACCATCGCTGCACAATTATTTTTTTTGTCTCATTATTGAGTGACAAATGTGAAGTTATTTGCAGTTGCCACTTATTCGAGTTTCGAGGAATCCTATGCAGGCATGCGATCACGGTATTGATACACAATGGAGTGAAATTGTTGTCAGATAAATACATTTTACAGAGACGGGGGAGAGATGTAATCAGATTCCACACGAAGGTTGCAGTGAACTACACCGGGTTGGATAGTACCCCAGCACAGTTGATGTACGATAAGATGGTTACAGGATTTGCTACATTGGCAAACATCACTTGCGATGATGATGTAAAAGCTGGTTCAATATTAGAATGGATTGAATTTCAGTGCAAGCAGATGGTCGCGTCGAAGTCCAATTGCGGGAGTAATGTCTTATCCAGTCATACTACTCGTATAGCGTTAAATGATGTCACATCGAAGGATCGGGGGTAGGTGCAGGGTGAACGATTTTAAAGCTGGCAGTGGATGCGTTAGTGTTCGGGATCCAAGAAGGGCTAAGAGAAAAGGTGCTCCTAAAAAACTTCGGAAGAAGTCTCCATTGGAATTGAGTTCAAATAAAGCGAGAGTATGTTACATTACCTTTACCATACTTTTTTCTTCTCGTGTTCAAATATATGTTTCCAAATAAAATTTTGACATGGAGTGATGCAAGCGAGTTGCATTGCACCCAAACGGAAAAACCCAAGGCATGCCAAAGTAATCTTGGAGATGGTGCAACCATGTTTCAGACAACCTAACAATCACAATCGTAATGGTTAGTACATTACATTATTAGAGTTCCTTGCTGTAGATAAATTTGACTGACAATTTAGGGTGCAATCCATAGCATTGGGTTCTCACAACACTTACAACCATCTACTTTGACGCACCCGAATGGTCAAGGTAATAATGAGGTTGGGCATTCTATAGTTAAGGTTACTTTGCAATTTTTGGGCTGTGTAATAAATTTTCATGGTGTGCAGTATGTTGTGCGATGCCCTACTATGTTCCATACATGCTGGACAACGATGGTGCTAACCTATGACATTAGAATAGCGATACAACAAAACAGAGCTAGTACATATATACAAATTATGTTTTGAACCTACTAGATATTTTGATCATTAATCGTGTCAACTAACCTCCGTTTTGCTGTAGGTATTCGAGTGAAGAATGTAACTGGGAGTTCGACAAGTGCCATATCAAGTGAAATCTGCATGCTTGTCATGCACCATTCTGCAATGAGAAATAATAATAGTGCTGTAAATGTGAAAATTGTGAAGGTAAAGCAACATATTCTATTTTGTGCTATCAATGATTGTATGTATGTTGAGGGCCTACCCTTCTGTAGTAGCTGATCTTTTTTGTGCCTTCTCTTTGTACATATTCTGATCGGGAAAACATACTACTTTTCATATTTAATTTTTCTTGATAAGAATGCTTGTGTTCTCATGCTATGAGGAGAAATTTGTTCTCATTATACTTTTATTATTGCTTATCATCATTACATTATTGCTCAAGAGCTCTGTGACTTTAACTGTGTTTTTGGAGTCTTGGTCTAGTAGGTTTTTGTGAATAATTGAGGTGAAGATCCCCTTTGAAACTGTATTTTTTGGATGCTTCTTGAGCAAAATTAGGTCACTTGAAATGAGCTTAAACCATGACACCTGAAAAATTTAGGTCACCAATTTGAATTTTGTGGGTACATGAAGAAACTGGTTCACAAGGTTGTTATTTTAGTGCCAATTTCTATAGATAATGGAGAAAATACGTTCTTTCCTTTTTTTCCTAATTGTATCTGCTACAATTGGGTTATCATTTTCATTCGTAGAAGGAAAGACTCATGAAAGCATTGAATTTTTACTTTAGTACAATTCAAGCCACAAAATGCTTAAACATTCAACTAAAATCTGGTGCAATCACTTTATTGAAATGGATAGAAATTACATAATGAAGAGACAATGCTTAAACATTGTGAGATGCTTGAATGTGATCAAAGTCCAAGTTGATACTACACATTCCTTGAATGGCAACTCCATTCCATCCACATCGCATAACTACAAACAACAATACAATCTAGACAATTCACATTGAGTAACCCCCTACGACGACACAATTACTAAACAACATTACTTAACTACTAAATAGTGATGAAACTACTAATGTTGGAAATGCAAAAGTGAATAAGGTCATTAAATTCAAAACTGCAACTCATTCACGACACTTTCCTTTCTTCTCTCCATCCACATTTGCTCTTCTTTTGTGTATTGTCACGTTAAGAGACATCTCCACATCGCGTTGATCAAATAGTCGACATTGAGATTGAAACATACAAGATAGTTCTTCAACTCCTTTGCTCGTCACATGATTCGTCGAAGTTACGCTGACTACACTTGCTTCACCACTAGTCTCTCCATCTTTCACCCACTCCCAATATCCACATTTTGCAGTACAGGTATTGAATAATCTACCCTTGTTTTTGCTATCTTTCTCTACCTCAAAACACTTGACGAATGCATGTTTGCACCATGGGCAATGCCGTTTCTCCGGACAGTCAGCAAAATAATGTCATTTTTCTCTACAACCATAACATACTCCCTGATTCTTTCCTGCCATCGTAAGCTGAAAATAAACCAAAACACATCAAAAGCTATTCAGGAATAAGAGCTCACATCCATTAAAGCAATCTTATTGAGTTCACAAATAGAAGCTAATTCCAGATATCTAAAAAATTCACACACCATAACGAGAAAGTTCAAAATTTCAACATTTCAGAGTGCACGAACAGAAGCTAATTGCTACTGACTACAACGATTGCTGATTTCAGAGTTCACCCAATTCAGAGTTCATAAACCGAAGCTGATTTCAGAGTTCACCCGATTTAGGAGAAAAAATTGGAAAAAAATCTTCCTTTGACCCAACGATTGCTACTGACAACAAAATGAGAAAACAAAATTTTAACCCCCAAAAATTACGCGCCACAGTCAATCCTTCGAAAATCCACATATTCGAACTTACTTTCAGTGACGAAGATGAGTACATATCTGGTGCAGCAAGCGACGAAGGGTACAAATGTCGTCCTTTTCATTCCGACATCGAATGGAGTGAGCTACTTGGTGCCGGCGGGAGGGTTTTGCTCTAGTAGATTTGGAGGAAACTGATTTCGTCTTGGGACTTTGTGTCGACGGGAGGGTTTTGCAAAATGGGAAGCGTAGTGAGATATGGGTTTGTAGTGATAGCAACGGCCGCCCCGCCCCGTTTGGCTAAAACCCCATCCCGCCCTGTGCCCGGCCTCGCGTTAGATGGGGGCGGGGCGGGGCGGGGCGGGGACGGGACAACATTTTGCCCCGTTTAATTTTTATTTTTTTTACATTTTGAAAGTTTCAAATTATGTTATTATTAGAGAATAAAATACAAATTTAAAATAAGTTTTTAACGGATGAATTGTTTAGAAATAAAATTATTTTTAATATTTTTTTTTACTTTTTCTTCACGGGGCGGGACATCTTTGCCCTGTCCCACGCCCCGCGATGGGACGGGGTGACATCGAGACGGGACAAATTGCCATCACTATGGGTTTGAGACATTGGGCTAGATCCGTGTTCGCTTTATAAATTTTCTGGCTTCCTTTTTTTTTTAATTAAGGAAAAGGGAACTTTTCATGTCAGCGGGTAAAGGATTCTGTCAAGGGATTCTATCACCATAGTGCGATTGTTAGAACAATAGAGAGATATTTGTTGGAATATTCTATAATAACGAGAAACCAAAAGGATTTCGTAATTAGATGTTCCAGTTAAGAATAAATAGGAATCATGCAATATTTGATAAGAGTTCATAAAAATAGATTTACAAAAAAATAATCTAGAGAAAATATATGAACCATAATATATAATCAAGTGAAAATTACACAAAACCCTAGCATTAAAATCAAGAATTCTGAAATCAGGGGAAAGATTAATATTTCAAAAATCAGAATTTTTTATTATTAATTACTTAAATAAACTAATTACAGAATTTTAAAAACCCTACCCACTACCCAACAAAAGACACGGACTCATCTCCCTCTCTCGTCTCTCTCTTTTATCTCCACGCGTCTCTTTAACACACATCGAAGCGGTTGTGGGAGGTAGGGAGACGTAAGACTTCAATATGTGCAAGGTATAGCGTGTGAGCAGCATTAATCTGCGAGGTGGAGCGACGAGGTGTGTTAATCCAAGAGTTGTGCGAGGTGCGGTGGCATGAGATTTCGATCTGTGCGGAGCATACAGATTTCGATGGCCGTGTTAATCCCGTAGCTTGACGCCGTTTACATAGCGACGATGGAGCTGTCTGTGAGATTTCGAGATCTGAAACAACTCTGATCTCGATGCTGTATGAGATGGAGAGACGAGTGGCATACAGATTTCGGTACCATTGGTGGTGTTTGTGGTGACATTGGGAGTCCACTAGGTCTCGCAGATGGCGGTGTTTGTGGTGTGTTGGTGTTTTGTGGTTTGTAGTGTTTGTAGGTGATTTTTTACGGTTGGTGGTGTTTGCGGTGATGGTGTTTGTAAAGTGGCAACTTTGGGTGGTGTTTATGTGGTGGCGATTTTAGGTGGTGTTTTGTGTGGTGACGACTTTATTTAGTGGAGGTCATGATGGTAGATCTGGCGGTTGCAGTGCAGTCGTACGTCGCTTGCCGCAATGGTGGTGGTGTTACTGTTAGTGTGATAGTGGTGGTGATGTCGATGGTGCTAACAGTGGGCGGCGTCGTTGATGGTTGTTGGGCTGCTTTTGGAGTGGTGGGATGGGGCATGGGTGCTATTGGTGTTGTAGTGGTAGTGATGTCGATGGTGGTGGTGGTTCGGTGCTTTGAAGTGGTGGGATGGGAAGTGGGTGTTTATGATGATTTTATTGGTTGATTGAAAGTTATAACCAATAAATTGATTAATTTTTTTATCAATGTGGTGATGGTTTTGACGGTGATGGTGGTGGTGACGCTGTTGGAGGTAGCGTTTAGTTGTAAATGTTGGTGATGGTCACAAATTATTTGGTTAATTGTGACCAATGAATTGTTTAATCTGTGATCAATAAACAATATGTTACCAAGGAAAAGATAAATTGTGATAAAAAAAAACTGTGTCACCTAAAAAATTAATAATTTGTAATTGTCTAATAAGTTGTAATATGTAATATTTGTGATTTATGACCTATAAATTTTTTTATTCGTAACCGAAAAATAATATGTGATCTATAAAATTTTTAATTTGTGACCGAAAAATAAGTTGTGACCAATAATTTGATAAGTTGTGATTAAAAATTAATTTATGACTAATTAATTTTTTGAATCGATAAACAAACTGTGACTTACAATTTTTTTGAATTGTGATCGTAAAATAATTTGTGACATAAAATTTTTGATTTGTGACCAAAAAATAATAATTGCATAATTAAATGGTTAATTTGCGGCCAAAAAATAATAATTGAATAATTAAATGTTTAATCTGTGACCAAATTGTATAGATTTGTGTGGCAGAGATCTGGTGGAGGTGTTTGTATGGCGGCGATCTAGTGGATGTGTTTGTGTGACGACGACGATGGCGATCTGGGGACGTGTGTGGTGTTGTGGATCTATTGGCCATCTGTGGAAGAGTGTGGTGTTGGTGCATGGCGGCGATAATTTGGGGCAGTTGTGGTGGTTGTGAACCGTGACGATGACTTCCAACTGTGGTGTTGGTGTGTGGCCGTTACCATGGTGGCGATGAAAATTGTGACTATGACGGTGACTCTCAATTGTGACTCACAATTGGATACGTGACCTGAAAATTGTGTCTGTGACTCACAATTGGATACGTGACCTAAAAATTGTGACTGTGAATCGTAAGTGTTGGTGATGATCACAAATTATTTGGTTGACTGTGACCATTAAATTGGTTAATCTGTGACCAATAAATAATATGTGACCAATGAAAAAGATAAATTGTGACCGAAAAATAATGTATAGCCTAAAAAGTTGTTAATCTGTGACCGATAATTTGATAATTTGTGACTATATAATAAGCTGTGACTTGTAATATTTATAATTTGTGACCAATAAATAAATCGTGACTTAGAAATTTTTTGATTTGTGACCGATGAACAAACTGTGACCTATAAAATTTTTGAATTATGACCGTAAAATAATTTGTGGTATAAAAATTCTGATTTGTGATCAAAAAATAATAAGTAACAAATTAAATCGTTAATTTGTGACCAAATTATATAAATCTGTGACCTAAATATATTTAATTACTAAATTAATTAATTAATTAAATTATAAATAATTTTTTAATAAAAATCTGATTTTTGAAATTTAAAACTTGTTTTCTTGTTTTTGAAATGTAGCATAATTAATTTCTCACTTATAAAATTTTCCCTATAATCAATCTCCATCGCCAGTTTAAAAGAAATGAAAAAAATGCTTAATTTGTAACCAATCAAATTAGATAACATTAGTATATATTTGAAACATTATATTAAGAGTAATAATATTTAGTCCCATTGAGATTGCAATTTCAATTTAGGTGATGTTAGATGATAGTTCGTCACATCTAACGCCACATAGACTGAAATCATTACTTTTATATTCAAAGATTTATATTATGTCCTCATTAAATCAAAATTTTAACCCCGTCTCTGCATTCAGCAAGCATGATCGAAATAATTGAATCCTGTGAAAATTAAAGAGCATATAAAATTTAACCAAAACCTAAATGGCTAAAATTACACATTGTTAATTATTTCTATAACTACACTAATATTCACGGTATTTAGAAATTCAACTTATCCTGCCAAGCACAAATTTGACGTTCCTAATTTTGTTATGAAACTAAACACATCAAAATGAAAGGTATGGATACAAATTATACCAATATTTTCAATATTATGAGATTCAGACACCAACTAGAGATTTAAAATAAAAATCACACTAACTCGATATTCAAATAAAACTCTAAACCTCTTAATGAAAAAGCTCTCCTCTAATACGTCTTTCCAAAAATGCTCAAAATCGACAAGATTCGACAGATAAATGATGAAAGGCACTGGATTGGAGAGGCCCAGAGTGTTTATTCTTTATTCTATTCTCCGAATCTCATTTCTTTCCAACTTATATAAAAGTCTGAGAATTCTTCCCTCGTTCACTTTTCCATTAGATCATTATATTATTTGCTTTAAATGTTATTAACAATACGTGACTTTGTATAGTCGCTAGAACATCATAACCCGACCTTAGATTTAGGAATTTTACGAGCGCAGTGGAAGTGTGATTGGCCCATCCCTGGATTTGAACCTAAAAGAGAAAAGCTTCTCCCCCACGCCCTTTTTGCGTTTTTCTTTGCATTTCAAATATTGCTAATAAAATTGTGGCTAATTATTTTACCGCTACTGTAAAATGTGCTTGCATGCTTATAACCGAGTTTCAAGAAGTGATACTTACTTAAAATCACAAAATTGAGGTTGAATTACTTGCCTTTGATTCGCTTGCATTCCACACCATCTTGTACCCGCCTCTTGTTCAGAAATTCAATTACAATGGAAGGATAGCCAAAATCCAAGAACCTAATTTGAGATATTATCTTCCAAAATCAAGTTTTTTTCCTCATATATTTTTCTTCCACTCCCTTTAACCTGAATTTTCTTAGTTTTTGTTTTTCAGGAAAAAAGATTAATGAAAGTTGATAGGAGTTTTTTTTGGAGGTGGGGAGGTTAATTTTTAAATTCAATTTTCAACTCCTCCCTCCAAAACTCATCTCCATGCAAATCGGGTCGGGTAAACCCACATGGGAAACCCATTTTCTTCCAACATCTCCCACTCGCATATGATGGGCTTGACCTTATTCTAAAATAATATCAATTATATTAATCTCAACGTCTCCAAGTTCATACTGGTAAATGAATCGTGCGACCAGCGAGTTAATTTAAGAGCACACAACACTATACACCTGTTAGGGATATATAGCAGCTCTAGAAGAAGAATTATATTTCTCGCTATACCCCAGACATATTTTGTAACACCAGTTTGAGTATTTCTTACCCCTCAATTCATTTTAGAACATACTCAACTTTCCCATTTATATTGTATACACAATTGTGTCACAAAACTCAAATAATTAACAGAATTGTCAGGCCGGTGAATACAAGTTGAGGTGTTAGTTAAATATTCTTCCTTTCCTACTTGAATCCCTTAATTTCAAGTCAGCTGCTTTCCTAGACATGTCCCATCAAACTCAATCAATCATAGTTATTGGCAACATGCTAAAATAGCAACACTGAAATAAAATTTTGAGAAGCAGTCAAAAGTCATAAGGGTATATATAAGTGAGGTCAAATCTGCCTCGGAGACTCACACAATGAAGAAGCAAGGATCAATTCTTTCATTTCTCATTGGTCGTTAAAGCACACGTGGTATGAAACACGTGTTACGATATTTTCTCCCTTTCTTAGGGCGTATGTCTAATCTTGCAAATTAAATACATTATACAAATCATAGTACAGTATTCTTCGATATCTAACTTGAGTTCTCCTTATATTCATTCCTCCAAGTATTCTCAAATCGAGAACCCGATCTGACTACTAAACGAGTTTAATGGATAGCAAAATCCATTTCGATTACTTGTTGTAATCTCATCTTGATACCTTATCAAGGCAACTGGATCATGTACACGACATGAGTCAAGGCGACAGGATTATGTACACAACATGATCACTTTGTCTCATCTCAGCACATCTCAAAACATCTGAGGCGATTGCTCGTGTGAGTGAGTCAATCTCAACCCGTTTGACATACTTTATATGTGCATACAAATCATTTATTTCGTAATCCCAATATTAGATTACACATGAACTCAAAATTGTTCATCTATGAGCATACAAAACTCAATCAAGAGTTTTCTGATACACTAAGTATCATATTTTACGAAATTCTAGAGATTCCACATTACCAACAAATATATCTCTAGGCATTTTTAGAGTATGATGATTACATATCATCATTTACGTGGATATATCGCAAAGACATTTTCTTTACTAATGTCTTTCACAGAAATACCATCAAGTGTTTGGTTCCATCTTGATACTTGAGATCTTAACATATAAGATAATTGCATAACTATCACGGATCTCATATTCTCAACTAGTATCATTAGATACTCAATGTATCTATACCAAACAATTTCTTTAGCTGCCAAAATATACATTACAATGTATGCTTCTTGCCATTCTATGTAGCAAGAGTGCACAAGTCTAATAACTAACTGTGCTTGACTAATTCTCATTTTTAGTCGATAATTGTATATTTACTTCAATCACAAGTTATTCTTTTGACAATGAAATAGAATAACTAATAGCGGACTCTTCAGGTATCACAATACATTTTCTAAAGATAATATTGATACCCACTGACTAGATCCATGGCATGACCAATGTTATGGCAAGTATACATCATAGTATACTTCTATATTCTAACCCATAATTGTACTAGATATAGTTGATGGTTCCCTGGATATTTATTTGTGCACTTATGGAGTCTTTGGATATTTATGAAGACTCGTATGATCACCTTCCGATATAGGAGTATCAACAGGGTAACAATTCCACATGAGCATTTATAGTATAAAACTCTTGTGATAGAGTGAGAATATACGAATAGTCTTCTTAACACAAATTATACAATTTGCTAAACACGTGTCTTTTGTCTCAAAAATTGACGATAATCATTTCAAAATGGTCTCTATACACTTCTTATCAATATCAATATTGAATTACAACCTACCATCAGACCTTTAAAACAAATACAGCAATTTTTGTCCATATGACGAAATTCTTGTACGAGACTTAACCCTGTTAAAAACTCAAGTACGACTATCGAGATAACTGTATTTGGCCATGCATGTAACTGTAAGTTGCCACAACATAAAAAAGCCTTTAACATGAAATTTAAAAATCGATTCATATTGATATCTTTAATCATTTTTCAATTGAGAATAAAAATACAGTCTCTAGGTCGATTTAGTATAACTCTAAATTTAAAGATACTATCACGGCTAGAATTAATGTACAGAAGTGAATCCTATCTTTATGAAAAAAATTTATCCAACTCAATACACTCACATTGAGTATAACCTTTTTAAAAAATGAGCTTTACCTATCAGAAACTCATTAGTCTTCCACTTAACTTTCAAGAGCTTGAATGTTCTCGGTAAACATAATGTTTGAATAGAACGTTCACCATATCTCAGATTATGTCGAAATTCTATACTCCATATAAATACTTCTATCATTTTTCTCAAAATTCATCTTCTAATTTTTTGAACCAAGAATCATTTGCATTAAATAGCTCTTAGATCCAACTCGGAACCAAGAATCATTAAATTTGATAGTTCTTGGATGTCTCCCACTCGGATAGATAGCTCCCACTCAGAACCAAAAATCATTGATATTAAATGGTTCGTAGCTCCCACTCGAAACCAAGTATCACTGAAATTAGATAGTTCTTAGATGGCTCCCACTCAGATAGATAGGTCCAACTCGGAAAAAAAATTACTCCCACTTGAATAAGAAGTTTGAATAATCTCTTATATATTCAAAATCAATTCATCAATACATATAATATCAATTTCAACGATATTCTTCAATCTTTTCTCTCTTGCTAGAAAATATGTCAAATGTCACTTCTTGTGACTCGATATCCATCCAAAATTTTACTTAAGTACCTTTTTGAACTACATGTATGTCATCGAGACACATCTAATTCTCAATAGACTCATATTCCCATACTCGTTATCGAGAACATATACAGTCCATTAAGAGTCTATGATAACCCATGTTCGGTTATTTACGTGTCCAAAACTTATATATTTTGAAGGTACCATCATTGAGAGAACTCCATTAATTGATATGTTGTAGTTAGCCAACGCTCTTTCCAAAAGCAAATACGTAAGTTGTACTGCATATCTTGAACCTCATTAGTATTTAGCAATATTTCATTCTTTCAATCCAATACACCATATAATTATTGGACATTAAAGAATAATCAATCTAATATGAGTTCCTCTCATTACATAGATCATTAATATCTCGTGATAGAAATTCACACTGTCAAATAGTTCTTAAAATCTTCACTTCCATAATCTGATTTTCTACTCGACTTCATAAAAGTCTAAATCAGTACAATATATTCGACTTAAGAAAATCGGTCTCACAACTGAAGTGCGTGAATCCATCTATATATGTAATGAAAAGTAAAGTTCCATTTCTATCTCTCTTGATCATGGCCTACAAAGAAATTCGGATGAATTTATTCTATGGAAGTTCAGCTCTTA
Organism: Olea europaea var. sylvestris; assembly: GCF_002742605.1. Taxonomy (NCBI): domain Eukaryota; kingdom Viridiplantae; phylum Streptophyta; class Magnoliopsida; order Lamiales; family Oleaceae; genus Olea; species Olea europaea. Next base: position 19,868,487 of record NC_036243.1, on the reverse strand, counting down.
CAGCTTTGAATGATTTTCTCAACTCAAAATCTCAAACCATTGCACAAATATCCAAAACCACAATAAACATCACCAGTATAAGTACGAACAAAACTATCACGTACAAGTTCAAGTAAGAGACCCCTCTTAGAAGAACAATAATTGAGATCAAATTCAGTGGAGTCTTGATACTATCTCAATATCAAGTAGGATGTCAATTTCTCCACTTTGTAATGCAACATTAAGTTGCAATACCAGTCATATAAATCTTCACTCCATCTTCATTATTTGTACATATCTATTTCGTATTAAATCAAATATTCGATAATTGACTAATATATTTATTGATCTCATATGAAGTGGGTTCTAACCCTTGAATCCATTATCTACACAAGACAAGATCCAGTTTGTATAGCGTTGATACGAAAACGACACTAAGATGAATATGTTCAAGTGCAATATCCTTTAACTTAACCATTTTGAGCTAAGAGATTCAAACTATATAGTTGAAGCATTTGAACTTTTATAACATTGATCCTCTATCAAAACTACATTCATTCACTTACTATCTGAAATTCTTCTTGGTCCCTTTACCAGTCTCCTACATCCATCCCGCATTTGTTCTAGCTCATTCAATGCTTAAGATTCAATAGGTAAGCTAGAACATTGCTACACAAGCATATCCTCGAAACTTAGCAACATCCAGTCGCACGTCTTTTAACTCACATAGCGGGTAGTGTCAATAAAAAAATTGACACTTCTATTTGTAAATCACAATGACTTTCAAAATTTCATATATTAAGAAGAAACTAGTTTGAACTTACTACTCATCTAAAATTAATGTGACCAAAGAAAATGTTAACACTATGCTAACCACCAATTAAGTCACATTTGAGAAAAAGATTATTTATAACAGAACTTAACAATTTTAAATGCTCGAGTATTAAAATCCACATTTTTTCAGTACTCGATAAAGTTCTGATCTTTATTCTCTAGAGTAGTATGACCTACATAGGGTCTTCTATTACGTGATTAATGTTCTCTAAAGCATCGTGTTCTTCTAGTACATTTAAAATCTTATCATGCCAAATGTTATCGCATTTAGTTTATCACCTTTATTAAGGTTAACTTCTATAGATTTTGATGCCATGATCTATCATAATTTTAGAGACATTTTATTCTCAATCAATGCCCATTTATGCACATATTTAATTTTGCATTAACGCAAATTAACATTTACGATAGTTCAACGTTAGGTACAGAGTCGAAAATTCACTACGTTCCCAATCATCGTCCAGAATCCTATTATTTCACTATCATAAACTTAATTTAATAATGCAAAATTCCATGGATTCTAAGTGAGAATTGCATTAATTCTTCCAAACTTCAGTACCCTCACTCAGTTGGCTATCACTCAACTGACCATCAATAGGTCTAAGTAAAAATCTCACTAATTCTACGGACCTTAACATTTATAACAATACACGAGTTAATGGATATCATGCATTTCCATAAATATGCACATTTATCTAATAATGTAATTTCATAATATGAAATTATGACATATATTATGATTGTCAACCACGCTTTGATATCTATTGCAACACAATCCCAACAAATGAGAAGTGACATTATAATTTTTTATATTCTGCTTATCACTAAAAGTGGTCCCAAAAAATATTCACGTATTCAACTAGGTTATGTTTCTGATCCATTTATTATTATTATTATTAATTATAGTAAGCACGTAGCTTTTTAACAAGTTCCATAACCCTTGTTTCCCTAGCATTCCCTCTAAGGGTGGTATAAATGTGCATAAATGCAATAATATATACACAAAATTCGAAACAAGTTACAATGGATCACATAATCTAATCAAGACTCATATAACTCATAAACGTATATAAAATGTGGTATTTTAAATACATTCGAAATATTTTTCATTTCAAAAAAATGAAACACTTAAAAAAAATAATTTCTACTGAGCAAATACCACTTAACAAATATTCTTGACCTTTATAAAAAAATTTCAGAATTTAATTGAGTCCAATATATATATATATATTTGATCATCTGAAAATTAATTTTAATTGCACACAAAAATCAAGAATATTTGAAGGACTAATTTGTAATTTTCAGAATTGAAGTTGGGTCTCGCATGGATCCTCATATGCATGACCAATTTATAATCTTTTAAATTGAATGTCGAATAATCAACTTCCCAAAGAAAATAATTTTGGGACCAATATACAACTTTTCAAATTGACATTGGAATAAACAACATCCAAAAAATAGTATTGGGACCAACATGCAATTTTTCAAATTGCATTTGGTATAATCAAGGTTCAAAACAGCTGGGGGACCAACATGCAATTTCTCAAATTGCATTCGAAATAATCAACATTCAAAAAGTGTGGGGATCAACATGTAATTTCTCAAATTGCATTTGAAAACATTCAAAAGTGGGAGGACTAACATGTAATTTTCCTAATTGCATTTGGAAATATTTTAAAGTGCAAGGACTAACATGAAATATTTCAAATTGCATCTACAATAATTGAGGGACCAACATGCAATTTTCAAAATTTGAATCCACTCCACTACAACAGTTTTAGTTTTTTTTCCTCTGGTTACTGTCCATCCTCCCTAAAAAAATGCAGATTTTTAAGATTTCTGTCAAAACTTCGAAAGGTCATAACTTCTTTAATTTAAGGTCAAATTTTATGTTCTTTATATTGTTGGAAAGGTCTCGAGAAGATCTATCCAATCATATAAAATGGACAACATCAAACTTAACGTGCAAGAAATTATCATGCGATGAAGTTTCAACTTGTTTAACTAGAGTTCATTTTTCCTCCCAAAATACAAAGCCAAATACCATGAAAATTTTCAGATATGTTCTCCATAATATCATGAACATACAATATAAATTTCATGAATTAATATGAAGTATATGAAAAGTTGCCATTAACAACATTCAAGCTTTGAAAAAAAAAATCGGAATTCATGCATTTCAGTCATTCTATGACATTTTCAACATATGTTTAAACAAGAAAATAACCTACTTAGGCTCTGATGCTAATGTAAAATGTGCTTGCATGCTTATAATCGAGTTCCAAGTAGTGATACTTACTTGAAATCACAAAATCGACGTTGAATTACTTGCATTTGATTCGCTTGCTTTCCACACTTTCTTGTACCCACCTCTTTGTCAGAAATTCAATCACAATGGAAGTAATTTGATAGCTACAATCCAAGAATTCAATTTGAGATATAATCTTCCAAAAATCAAGTCTTTTTCCTCATATATTTTTCTTTCACTCCCTTTAACTCGAATTTTCTTAGTTTTTTGTTATTCAGGAAAAAAAGATTAATGGAAGTTGATAGGAGTTTTTTTGGAGGTGGGGAGGTTAACTTTTAAATTCAATTTTCAACTCCTCGCTCTAAAACCCATTTCCATGCAAATCGGGTCGGGTCAATCCCCATGGGCGACCAAATTTCTTCCAACAGCTACAAATTTTAATTATTACACCACATTATAATTTCACCACAATTAAAGTATATTTTTAGTAAATACACCACAATAAATTTACAATTATACTCCTAATTCAATAAAAATTTAAAATTTAAAAAGAACATAATATAATATTGTGGTATACTTATCACCAATATTAATTCTTATTTTCTCAACCTTTCACCATGCCATAATAAATTGAATGTTTGTCATGAGTAATTAATATGTCCGAAAGAATCCTTTGAAGTTGCCCGTAATTTATTTGCGTTACCATTTTTTATTCAAAATATGAATTTTTAATGTATTCGCAGTTTCATTTTTTAATCTTGGAAGTCTATTTTGGAAACACTTTTAAGTAGAAATTAAGAAATTTTATCGACAATAACTTTATAATTTCTTGGATAAAAAAGGTTTTAATAATTCATCGGGCATATTTAAAACCCAACTTGATGAAGCATTTATGGCATATTTTTTATAAACTGGACATGTTTCAGAATTGAATTAATAAACATAAATTTAATATTTGATTTATTTATATTTGATCAGTAGTAAAATATTGTGTATAATCGTGTATATTGAAGTCGTCATCATTTTCCTAAAATTTAGGACAAATAAATTGAATTATGATAAGTTATAAAAAAAAAATTAAATAAATTATTACGATCTAGTAAAAAATATAATATAACAATAAAAACTTCTTGTTGATTAAGAACAACTTTCAAAAATTCATATACCTCATAAACAAAAATTCACGAAAACTTATGCATCTACATATACATAAATTCATTTACAATTTATCTATATACATGCAATTCGTGGTAATGAGTGGTGTAGCTTGTGTATGTCCCACATGATGAATGCACCTAATTCATAAAATTATGGTGAGTATATATATGTGTAAATTCATAAACCCATTTAACAATTAAAAATCATAATTTACGTATTTATTTTAAATCATAACAAATCTGTTTAACTCAACAACAAAAAATCAAATTCTTAATTTTCAAACTTGAAAAATAAATTCATTTACCGAGAGGGAAAAGATTACTTGTCGCCATGGAAGAAGGCAAAAGCCGTCGGAAAAACTATGAACAATGAGATGTTGAGGAAAAAGAAAGATAGAAATTAGGCTTTATATTTGTGGTGTAACAATAATTTATTTAATTAAAAACTATATTGAAATTCTAATTATGTAATTTTACTTTAAGAATATTTTAATAAATAAGGAAATTGTGGCGCACTTAGTAAAATTTGTAGTGGTAATATAATTACCCTAAAATTATTGAATCAATTACATAAATAAAGAAGAACTGCCCACATTGTCCTCTACTTTCATTGAAAACTTCTATTCCCAGTAGATGTATTGTAATTGTCGTCATAAATTTCATTAGGATTGCATTATGTTAGAACATTTTATTTCGATCATAGGGTATGAAAGGCAAGAAAAATTTAAACCGTAGATAAAAACTTAAGAACTTTATTTACCTATATAACAAATTATTTGATGTTTTAATGTAACTTATGGCTAATTCGCTCATTTAATGACCACAAATAACAAACTCGTAGTTACTTAAACGATAATCTTCTTTAAAATATGTTTAGTATTTCTAGCTTGACATTGTTAAAAGTGACGGGTATGCAAGACCTCTATCTATTCCGTTGTCCAATTCCGAGTACCAAACATGCTCCTACCCATCCATAATCTCATGACTCTCCTAAAAGACAAGTACATATCTTACAAGTAATTTGAGAAGAAAAAATGAACAAGAAAATCTCGTAGACATGATTCCACAAGGAATTAAGCTTAAAAGATAACAAGCTCGAACAAAAACAGAACCCTAAGTTGCTGGTTCAATTCTTAAAATAAATTCACATTGTGCAAAATCAAATCACAAATACATCTAATATTGATTGAAAATATTACTGAATTTCAACTTTAGATTCTTATACTTCACAATTCACTTGAAATAGTTTAATGCAACAAGCTAAAGGAACAACTTACAATAAATATCGACTGCTCTCAATTACATTATACAACGGTGCATATCATTTCTTTTATCTTAAATATTTATTTGTTCACAGCATGCAACATATTCTAAATGCAGTATGTAGGAACACTAGCAGGACGGTAAACAAAAGGTTTAACAGCATGTGAAAAGCCTGAAGGATGATTGTAATTGAACTTGACACCGGTACTACCATCTCCGAGATGAGTGCAGTGATCATGGAAACTGCTAATGGGTCTAGCTAAACATGCATCCCACTGATCACTCTCTGGCATCGTCTCTGCAACTGTGTATACCCCATTTGAATTAGTGAATGCCTGATAATTTAGAACTTCGCCTGACTTGGTTATGCAAAGCACAGCCACCTCGGCACCTGCTTCAAAAATAATTTACTTCTCTACTAACAAAGTAAACATACAAAAGTTGCACAAGGAAACGAGTAACAACACCTACAATTTTCACATTTGACTAGATCACAACTCACCAGAGTATATACTCTTGTAAACGTAATGGCAAAACACTAAGAATGGTTGAAAATTAACTAACCAATTGAAATAAAGAAATTTCTCCTCAATCAAAGAATGATTTTAGTATACAACCAGCCATGTTAGCTTTATCTTTTATGTTTATTTTTCTCAAGGAATGTTTATGAATTTCACATGAGACTGAATTCCCTTCTGAAAACTGTATATATCTTTACCTCATTCTGAACAGGGGTGAAGTTCCATGTTAGGCAGAGATGGTGGCAGGTGGAGGTGTTCGAAACCATAACATGCCAATCGTTACATCTTAGGAAACCCATATCAGTCCCGAGGGTAGCTAGATGCCTGTGGGAATTGTCAGATGCTGAGGAGGTATTAATTACTCATACAACCGGGGCCATGGTCTGACGTGAGGTCGAGATCTGACAAGATGCCGAGGATGCTCTTGGTGTACCCCTATAGTTAGCATTTATGGTCACCTCGGCATTTGGCTCTTGACATGGTAATCGCCTCGGAAACCTATAAAGGTTTATGTCCACTGCTTAGCCAACTTATGGGTGCTGCATTTGCCGCATGCATGACCATAATATATTTGTACAAAAGCCTAGAGATTGTCTTAATTGTTAAAAAAATTAGCCAACTAAAAAAATATTTGAGCTCTTATTCCCAACTAAATATGTCCCTCCAATGGGTGTACCATGGTAATCGAGCTGCCCAACCATTTGGAAACACAGAATTGGTGTGCTTGTATTAAGACACACAAGTAATCTTTAAAAACATATCAGTTGGTATGGGCACTTGTAATGGCAAGCGATAGGTGTTGACATTCTTTCTCAAATGAGCACTTCGAGAATAGACTTTCTAGTTCCTTCAAATCCCAAAGCGATTGACGGGCATTCAGATAATTGGGCATTCATCCCTCATAAACCAGGCAGTTAATGTAAAGAGAACCTATACGAGTCAATAAAGATTTGTTCTGTTTATCTGCAGGTCTGACCATAAAAAATGCGATCAGATAGAATTGAGGAATATATTTGGTCTATTGCCATCCCAGGTATTCAATTTTAATGTAGTTTCTTTTGAAATTCAGATAGTCTAGAAGCAGCAGGAAAGTTACCTCCCTAATGTGATTCATTGCGAATTATTGAAGTCAACTTGTACATTATGTAGTCCTTGTGATAGAATATTCTACAAGTGCAGAAAATTAAGACAATGAGAAACGCTGCAGTTTACACTCACCAAAAAAATGGTATTTAGTTATACCAATGGGTTTAAGTAAAATTATACTGTATACCTATAAATTGAATATCTGAATGGTATAGTTGCTATCCTTCTACATCTCAAATAATACTCCCTAAATATTTCTGGGATTTATAACCTTGACATAGAGAAATCAAATGAAAGAACTGAAAGTGGTTATTCATCAGCCATGCAATCAACTTCAAAGGGGCTAGGATGGTTTATCCTTCACAATCTAAGAATTGGAGAAGCTGGAAATTTAGTTTGAATCTGTATCATAGCACCTATTGTCGGAGGGGGCAAATTCAGTTCAAATCAATGTCTGCAAAATGAATTGGAACGAGAACAAATGAAAATATCTGCTGCTTCTGTTGGGAGCTTTATGTATGCAGCCTGCAGGGGTCTGAACTAGGCACGGACGCGAGGTATTGGGGTTCATAATAAAATGTTGGGAAAATATCCAATTAATCCTGCTTAGAGCATCAGAAGTACTGGAGAGCGTCAACAGAGTCTAAAGATATTTGAAGAATCCAGGACTGCTGGCTTAATGTAGGATCATAAATCTTCTAGAAGTGATAGGACTATTTCTAGGATATATAGAGCATCAGAAGTACTGGAGAGCTGTCAACAGAGTCTAAAGATATTTGAAGAATCCAGGACTGCTGGCTTAATGTAGGATCATAAATCTTCTAGAAGTGATAGGACTATTTCTAGGATATATATATATATATTTTTTATTATTATTTTTATTTTTTTTTATTATTTTTTTTTTTTTTTTTTTATGACCGTGGGTGTCCAGGCCAACTTACACGCACCTCGACTAATCCCGAGAAATCCTGAAATTTACAATCGGATACTCACCTCAGTGGCCCTGAGGAGACTCGAATTGGTGACCATTGGTGTTTTCTAGGATTTATATCACAGATTCCTCAAAGCATACCATAGGATATATATTCTTTTTTGCTAAAGTTGCCATATTTTGGAGAACCATAATATAAACAACTGCAGCATCCTTCAAAACCGGGGCAGAACAGTATCACAAGCATTATGGTTAAAGAAATTTATATGAGGACTCAAGTTTTTTATTCTATACCAGTCTATCGAGAATTTTTAATTGATTTGCAGATTTGTTTTAAAAAATAACAAACGAACAAGTCAAAGAAGCCTGCTATTATAATGCATTTGATTATTAGAGAGAATGGTGTTTGTTGAGCATAGAAGCATGGAGTTAGTGGTCATTTACCGTATGACAAAGGTTAGCTGGCTAAGTTGGATCATGAACACGTATTATCTGGGACTTGTAACCTCATTCTAGATTTAGGTTGTACCTGTCTAATTCTAACTTTTTATGAACCTTAGACATTGTACAGGTTTGGTTTCAAGCCATTTACAAAGTGTGACCCATTAAGATCGATGAAATAAGTTCTTGAATGATTTATATAAAGTTCATCCACAAAATGCTATCAATTCAATTAAAAATAGTCATACTATATTACACAGAATAAAATGTCATTTGAAAGGCATGACCACCACGAGGCACGTTTTGAGATTTTCTTTTGAGCAATAACGTATGATTTTATTTCAAAAAGGTAAACTAAAGCACTTCTGTCCATATTTCAGTTCTATGTAACTAATACAACTAATCTACACTTGTGGAATTCTGGTCTCCATGTGAAACAAGGTAAGATTTATATAATGATGCACGCATGTGGCAAGCAGGACCCTATATTAGCTGACCATGGAGTGAGAATACCTCTTATGCTATCCAGGGCAACTACAAAGCACGAAAGCAAAATTGTCGAGCAGAGCATAAATGCTCTGGATCCAAGAAGCTACTCCTTGGCATTTTTTCAGACCTTGACCTCAGCTATTGACTAGCCGAATCCTCCTTATTGTCTAACAAGTCCCATGCACAGACCTCCTCTAGTAAGGACTGATCCGGTTTCCAGAAATGCTACAGCGCACATAATACTAGATGTGGCACTTCCACCGTATATGAACTCTTGCCATCCCACTTCTAAGTAGGTGAAAAACATTACGAAGCAAACACTTTTTATTGATCCCTGACTCTATTTGTATATCATCATCTCATATTCTATCCCATGATACCTTCGTGTAGGTCCTAGATAATCCTTAGCTCCCACCTTTCACGAAAAGTAGGAAAAACTCAGAAAAAGTCCCCCAACCCCCCCCCCCCCCCCCCCAAAACTAAAAAACCCCCCCACCCCCCCCCCCCCTCCTGAAAAAAAGGGGACAACGTTGAAATTGATTTTCATTGACCAGTCAGAATTGTCTCCCAGGCAAGTGCATTGATAGTTTCTCGAACCTTAATGGTTGCTCACTTTTTCAGTATAATGGGGATTTTTTATTCTGATTGTAACTACATCCCCTTTATTTAAGTTCTGTTTAAAATTTTGATCATTTCTTCTTGTTGCTTGTCGGAATGGGATCAAACCATCCCTCGTGAGTGTGGCCAACCTCAATAAAGATATTCAAGAACAAACAGTTCAATAGCTATTAAACTAGTATTCTAAAAAGGTCCAGCAATTCTCCACATGAACAATTGCCTTGAGCAAATAATAATAGACAATCAACTAAATCCAGTCAACACAGGGAATCATCGAGCCACAATCTTTAAATCCTTTTGCAATGAACATCGAATAGATCAAAATACCAACCCCAGAAATACAAGTTAATAAAACTGGTAAAGGGAAACGAAAGACGAAGGGCAGTGGACTTGCCTGATAAAACATGATCTTCAGGGCCGATAGAAGAATCCCCACACACATCACACACCACTCTGCCATGGATTTCACCTGTCCACGCTCTCACTCCATTTTCCATCAAGATCGTGGCTGTGATTGTCAAGTAAACTGCCGCCAATACGTTCCTCCACTTGGAATCCATTCGTGTGTGGAAGGAAATTGAAGCTATGCTCACGCGTTAATTTTCGAGAGAAGGGGTTGCGTGGGTGCTAAAATCGGTATTTCAGTAACTGAAAATCAGTAGTCGCATTTATCTCCCGTCGGCAATAATTGGTTTAATTTTAGGGCGGAGTTACCCCTGGCCCATATGGTATCCTCAGTTTTTGGTACTTCCGTCTAGCTTCAAATCTCTTACTATCTATTTGATTGCAAGAATGTAATTTTGATGAAAAGAAGACAAAACTAAGAAAATTGAATTGTCAAGAACTTATCTTCCTGTGAATTTTCAATTAAATGTGTTTGATTGGTATAATTTTTCGCCTGAAAATATTGAAATTTTAAATCTTTTGATATTTGTTTGGTTTTGTTTTTTATGAAAATTGTCAATTAAAATTATATAATTTTTTACAATTGCGAATAAAATTTGTTCCCATTGCTGTAAAAAAAAAGAACTCGAAAACCAATTATCACTGTTGGTTTTCCATCAATTCATGGAAAATGTTTTCCATGGAAATTTTGGCTATCAAACATGTCAAAATGATGGAAAATGTAATCTATCGAACAGACCCTTATATTCTTTTTGCAAGTTGTACATAAATTAGCAAAAAAGTAATCGAATAATAATCACTTGATGACAACTTACTCGAGATAGGTCTAGGTGAGGTACTTGAGCAAGTAGCCAACGAGGTTTGTCTTCATCACCGGAGGGTATTCTGCTATATCTCTGCACATGAAGAGGGTGAAAACCTCTCCTGAAATGGCATTATCATGACTCTTATTCCTTTACCGATTGCTTCTAGCGGCGGATAATTCTCAGAAGCTAAGCTTTGAAAAGGCACTGCTCTAAGCGCTCTTATGGTGGTATACCAGCTGCCTGTTCTGGAACTTCCAGTTCCAATCGAAGCACATAGATTCATAAATAGATTTGTATTTAGGTAATTGGTTTTCTTAGTTTTCTTGCCACCTAGACATTTTCTTGGTTTTCTTCTAACCCAATGTAAATGCTCAATTAATTTAATATTGTTGAAGATGTTACAATTATTAAATACTATTTTCATGATATTTATGAAACGTGAATATCTTTATTTTTAAATTTGCATTTTATTTAATGCATGTTTGAATAAATTTACTTATGGTAATTA
>NC_036243.1:19760688-19854361 GCF_002742605.1 Olea europaea var. sylvestris | reverse complement strand
AAAAAAATTATTTTTATCTTCAACAAAAAAACACATTTAAAAATTAGCAATTTCGTAATCACCTTTTTTTTTTAAATTGCCGAAAATATAATTATAAAAAAGAAAACAATATTGAATTACAAAAATCAATATCTGTCAAATACGGTATCTAAAGACAATATGTGCAAATACAGTATGCTGTAAATACGATATAATGCAAATACGGTATGCTATATATATCGTATGATACAAATACGGTATGCTATAAATACGGTATGCTATATGATGCAAATACGGTATGCTATAAATACGGTGTGCTGCATATACGGTATGCTGTAAATACGATTTGATACATATACGGTAAGCTGCAAATATGGTATGTGTAAATATGGTATGTTGCATATATGGTATGTAAAGTGAATATACAGTATGAATGAATCCAGCTTCGTCCACTACAATAAATTTCAATACCGTATATACTGTCTACCGTATTTGCAGCTTATCATATATGCTGCCTAGTGTATTTGCAGTTTACTGTATATGCAGACAATTTACCGTATTTGCAGCTTACCGTATATACCGATTTTTGCACTTACAAATATCGAAAATGCAATACACCATACATTCACTTACTAAATCGAATGTCAAAAAAAAATTCAGATTTTTATTTTTTCAACGTAAGCATAAAATAAATATTAAAATATATGAAGGACAAAATATAAAACGCATATGAATATGAAAGTCGATTTATAATTTTGAGTTCAATCTTCAATTTTCCAATATTGAATTACACAAAAATTAGAAATATAATCTTCACATTCAATTCAATCACATCAACACTATCAAAGAGTATAGTCAAAATAGTTTGTATAACCTCGTGTATTTTTTATTCAAGCATGAAATATACAATCATATTTTTTTTAAATAACACAATACGGTTACAATTGTAAAAATAATTTGCAATCATTTTCTTATATCATGAAAATATTTCTAGATATTACTTCAAAATTTTTTCAAAAAACTAAAATTCATACGCCAATAAAAATAGGATAAATACAAAATTCGTGCAACGCACGTGATAATGACTAGTTTTAATATATTACCTATTCATACTTATGGGAAAAAATCAAATATTTTGACCATGAATGGATGTTATGATCAAAATAAATAACTTGCTCTAGATATGATATTGTCAATAAAAAGAATATTTGTTAAAATTTAATTAATTCTAAACTAATTTATATATAAGTATATTCTTGAAACTGAGCAAAATATAAGCATAAACTAAATTAAATTTCTTTGGACCCTGATAATTCTTAGTCGATTTTACTCTTTAGATGTGATTCCTTGCTCATTACGGAATAAAGTGACATAGAAGATTTTTTCATACCAAATAGTATTTTGAGACAATAACGTATAATGATATATTATTGTTTGCGTATTTCGACGAAAAGCTTTCAGTTGTTTAAAAATACTGGTTGTCAAATTTATTTAGAATATTATTTATTAAATAATTTCTTGATTTTTCATTGTTGATATGTATCATTTGATTATTCTGAACATAGTTTGATTAGTTTATATTTAACGTAAGCGTCAATATTTTATTTGGTAAAGAAAATGCAAAAAGATTTAGTGGAATATCTTAAAGTGAAACATGAAGAATTTTTTTATTTTGTTGAGTGTTTACACTCTTCGTGGTAAATGTCATAAGTTTAGTCTCTTCTGACGTGAGTTCATTCGAAAATTTTAAATTTCAACTCATCATAACATTATTTTGTTGGAAAATTGAAATAATTAGTTGGTTTGACCAATTATTTAAGTGGATCTCGTTAGTTGGATAAATAATTTATTTGGTCAAATGCATTATGCTCCATGAGTATAATTGATAGATGTATTTATTCTCAAAATTAATTAAGGGTGAATGAGAAATTAAAGTCAAAAGATGACCACTTGAACTTGAAATAAAAGTCAAAAAATGACCAATTGAACTTGAAATAAATTGAGAATAAAAAATTGGTGAGAAATTGAAAAGTGTCAATCCCACATAGAAAAACTAGAAGAATAGAAACAATTTTATATAACTCAAGTTAAGAACTTGGGTTTGGGCCCCAAGGAGTACCGCTAGTTTTTAGAGGGAAGAGGACTTACATGTTAGTAGGTTCAGCTAAAACCCACACGCGCGCGCCATCGTCGCTGTCCATTGGACCGGCCGGCTCGGGACGGGCACGGGTCCAGGTCGTGGGCTTGGGCTTGGCTCAGCTGGTATATATATTTATGGTAAAATAATATTTTAAATTATATTATTTTATTAATTAAATAATATTTTTTATTATATTATTTATTTTTTTCTTCCCCGAAGTTTCTGTGCGAGACACGTAGATTCTTCTAGAAATTGGCTGTTGGTAACAGTTTGACTGCCTGTCCAAATGTCTTATATCTGTTCCGAGACACAACCTTTCGGCTGTTGTGTCTTTTGGACACAACATTTTAACTTTTATAAATAGACCCCAGATCCCGGTTTTTATTCACTCCAAAAATTTATTCTACTTCCCTTCTCCTGCAATATTGTCTTTCTGTTCTGCAGTTTCCATATATTTGCATTTTAGTCCCAAATATTATTTTCGTGCATTTTAATCCTCCGATTCTCGGGAGATCAAATATTAGTAGGTTCGTCGGGTCTTGTAACTTGGAGTGTTATTATTACAAGTCGAGGTCGTTGTATCTTGAGAGACGAGTGCCAGGAGACCGTCAGCACTAGTGCGGGGTAATTTTATCTTAAGAAGAAATAGTCAAACTCTTACCTCGACTATTATTCATTCTAGTTTATTACGCTAATTTTTGTAAGTCAAAATTCTGCCCGAATATTTATTCGCTATTTATTTTTTACCGCATGACATTCTCAAAGATTTTCAACAATCTTGAGACAAAATTTTTTATTTACATACTAATTTATATTCTGAAATTTTGTTAGACTATGGCAAGTAACAACACATCCGTCGTACCTCCAAACAATGCTCACGGGGAGAAATCAGAAAAATTAATAGGAGTAAATTTTAAAAGATGGCAACAGAAAATGTTGTTTTATCTCACAACTCTGAATTTAGCAAAATTTTCGAGTGAAGATGTTCCAATTGTTGAGGAGAAAGAAACAGATTCTCAAAAACGAGCAGAATTTGATGCATGGAGTCATAGTGACTTTTTGTGCAGGAACTAAACCCTCAATTGTCTTAACAACACACTATACAACGTAAACAGTTCAGTCAAGACAGCCAAGTTACTGTGGGAATCATTGGAAAAGAAGTACAAAACGGAAGATGCCAAATTAAAGAAATTTGTTATGGGCAAATTCCTAGATTTCAAGATGATAGATTCTAAAACAGCGATGAATCAAATCCAAAAGCTGCAAATCATCTTGCATGATATACATGCAGAAGGTATGAAGCTCAATGAGTCATTTCAGGTCGCCGCTATTATCGAGAAATTACCTCCAATGTGGAAGAATTTCAAAAGCTACCTGAAACATAAACATAAGGAAACGGGACTTGAAGATCTGATTGTAAGATTAAGAATTGAGGAAGATAATTGAAATTCTGATAAGAAGTCTGGAAAGCTGCATATGGAGGCTAAATCCAATTTGGAGGAGCCAAATACTAGTAAGAAAAGAAAACACTTAGGTAATGGCAAGCAAAACAACAAGGCTAAGAAATTCAAAGAAGATTGTTATAACCGCGGTAAACCTGGTCACATCGCAAAGGCTTGTCGACAAAAAAACAAAACAAAAAATACCAAGTACACTTGACCGAGGAAGACAAATTGTCTAACGGTGTGTCTGAACTAATGCTCTCAGCTGTTGTATTTGAAGTAAACATGGTGGACAATCCAAGAGAATGGTTCGTAGACACGGGCACTACTCGACATGTTTGTGCTGATAAGGAGATGTTTTCATCTTACACTCCTATCAATGGACAACAATTATTTATGGGAAACTCGACAACATCCAAAATTGTTGGTCTAGGTAAAGTAGTACTGAAGATGACATTAGGAAAAGAAGTAACTCTCATCGATGTATTGCATGTTCCTGATATTCGCAAAAACTTAGTATCCGGACCTTTGTTAAGCAAAACTAGGTTTAGGCTAGTATTTGAGTCTGATAAGTTTATACTTACCAAAAGTGGCATGTTTGTGGGCAAATGCTATTTAGCCAATGGGCTATTCAAAATGAATGTAATGCCTGTACTTCGTGATTTTGATATTAATAAAAATAAATCTTCTGCTTACTTGATTGAGTCCTCTAACTTATGGCACGATAGATTAGGACATGTTAATATTAAAACTTTACGTAAATTAGTAAGTTTAAATCTATTGCCTTCAATTTCATTTCATCAATATCATCGATGCGAAACGTGTATAAAGGCTAAATTAGCTAAAACACCGTTTCATTCAGTGGAAAGGAACTCAAATCCTCTATAACTCATTCACAGTGATATCCGTGACTTAAAGTTCATACAAACTAGAGGAGGAAAAAAAGTATTTTATTACTTTTATAAATGGCTGCACCAGGTACTGTTATGTATATTTGCTAAGAAGCAAAGATTAAGCCTTAGAAGCGTTTAAATAGTAAGAATGAGGTTGAAAATCAACTTAGCAAATGAATAAAAGTTATTCGTAGTGACAAAAGTGGAGAATATGAGGCGCCGTTTGAAGAATTTTGTTCAGTTTCTGGGATTATTCATCAAACTATAGCATCGTATTCACCTCAGTCAAATGGTATTGCTGAACACAAAAATCGTACTCTTAAAGAGATGATGAAAGCTATTTTAATCAGTTCTGGTTTACCTCATAACTTGTGGGGATAAGCAGTTCTCTCAGCAAACCACATTTTAAATAAATTACAGCACAAGGGTAAGAACGAAACTCCTTATGAGTTAGAAAAAGGTTATAAACCTTCATACAAATACTTAAAAATGTGGGGGTGTTTAGTTAAGGTAGAGTACCAAAACCTAAACAAGTTAAAATAGGACAAAAAATCATCGATTGTGTATTCATTGGATATGCCAATAATAGTAGTACGTATCGGTTCCTCGTACATAAGTCCGACATTCTAGACATACATAAAAATACTATTATTGAAGCAAGGAATTGTGTATTTTTTGAGGACATTTTTCCTTGTAAAGATAGGAAAGAGATTAATTCACAAAAACGAACTTATGATAATCATCAAAGTGATGAAGAACCAAGATGTAGTAAAAGGTCCAAAACAACTACATCCTATGTTCCATGTTTTCTAACTTATTTGTTGGAAAATGAACCTAGGACATTCAATGAAGCTATGTCAAGTCCAGAAGCTCCATTCTGGAAAGAGGTTATCAATAATGAAATTGATTCTATTATGAGGAACCATACGTGGGCGCTGGTAGATCTCCCACCACGTAACAAGCCGTTGGGTTGTAAATGGATTTTCCAAGAGAAAATTAAAGACTGATGTATCAATTGATAAATATAAGGCCAGATTGATACTTAAAGGGTTCAAACAAAAGGAAGGTCTTGATTTTTTCGACACATACTCTCTGGTAACAAGAATAACGTCTATTAGAGTATTAATTGCAATCGCAGCATTGCATAATATGGAAATCTATCAGATGGACGTTAAAACAACTTTCTTAAATTAAGAGTTAGACGAAGAAGTTTACATGGAATAACCTGAGGGGTTCATTGCTCCTGGGCAGGAGAAAAATGCTTGTAGACTCGTTAAATCACTGCACGGACTAAAGCAAACACCAAAACTGTGGCATGAAAAATTTAACAAAACTATGTTGTCAAATGACTTTAAGATTAACAAATGTGATAAAAGTGTTTATATTAAAACCACACCCAGTACATATGTAATTGTATGTCTCTATGTTGATAACAAGCTAATAATGAGTAGTAATCATTATATCATAATAACTACCAAGAAAATGTTGACAAAATATTTTGACATGAAAGATATGGGTATTGCAGATATAATATTAGGAATTAAAATCCTTAAGACAGCTAAGGGACTTGTTCTATCCCAGTCTCACTATATTGAGACCGTGCTTAAGAAATTTCATGTATATGATGAAAGTCTAGTTAAAACTCCAGTAGACTTAAGTCTACATTTGGCCAAACATAAAGGTGAGCCCGTATCTCAGTTGGAGTGCTCTCGAATAATTGGTAGTCTAATGTATATCACCAACTGCACTCGTCCGGATATAGCATATGCAGTGAACAAACTTAGCAGATTCACAAGTAATCCAAATAATGACCATTGGAAGGCATTGACAAGGGTTCTTAGATATCTACGATACACCTCAAATGTTGGATTATACTATACAAGATATCCAGCTGTATTAGAAGGATACAGTGATGCTAATTGGATATCAGATACAAAAGACTCAAAATCCACTAGTGGTTATATCTTTACCATCGGTGTGCAGCAGTATCTTGGAAATCATCTAAAAAAACGTGTATAGCTCGTTCCACGATGGAATCCGAGTTTATAGCTTTAGATAAAGCTGGAGAAGCAGCAGAATGACTTCGTAATTTTTTAGAGGATATTCCATGTTGGCCTAAACCTGTGCCTGCAGTTAGTATACATTGTGACAGTCAGTCGGCTATCGGTAGAGCACAAAGTATTATGTATAATGGTAAGTCTCGACATATCCGTCGAAAACATAATACAACTAATCAATTGATCTCGAATGGTGTCATTTCCATAGATTATGTAAAATCTAGAGAAAATCTCGTGGACCCGCTCACAAAAGGTTTACCAAGAGATCAAATGTACTGTCTATCAAGGGGAATGGGTTTAAAGTCTACTAGTAAGGATCTTTGTAATGATAACCTAACCTTGCTGACTAGAGATCCCAAGATCTTGGTTCAATAGGACAACTAAATTAAGAAGATTCAAAAAGCACTTCGGAGTTTACTCCTACATACTCCTATGATAAAAGAAGTGCTATCCGCAAAAAAGTCTTAGGTTAAGATATGCTTTTAATGATTCCTATATCTTGAACTATCCAAGTTGAGTATGGCAGGTACTCTTAATAAGAAATCACCTATATAAGTGTGACGTGAGGCCGCTTCCATAAGAATGTTTCAAGGTCTTGAATTCTCTAAAGTACTTATAAAATTCAATAGTTGTTCAGGGTCAAAATGAACACGACAGTGAGAACTCAAAAATATTAGGAATGTTATTGTGTTGATGCTATCATCTTGGTTTACAATAACAGCTGACAGTTCAAGACATCACGTTCACTGATTAGTCAAGTAAATCCGATAGTATACTACTATGGAAGGTTCAAACCCATAAGGTACCTATCCAGATGCAATAACTTTCCGCCTAATCTCTTGTCAGGGTCTGCATCATTTATTGCATTAATTTCCATTCATGTGGGGGATTGTTGAAAAATTGGAATAATTAGTTGGTTTGACCAACTTTTGACTAATTATTTAAGTGGGTCCCGTTAGCTGGATAAATGATTTATTTGGCCAAGTGTATTATACTCCATAAGTATAATTGATATATGTATTTATTTCTCAAAACTAATTAAGGGTGAATGAAAAATTAAAGCAAAAAAATGACCACTTGAAGTTGAAATAAATTGGGAATAAAAAATTGGTGGGAAATTGGAAAGTGTTAAACCCACATAGGAAAATTAGAAGAATAGAAATCACTTTATATAACTCAAGTTAAGGACTTGGGTTTGAGCCCCAACGGATACCACTAGTTTTTAGAGGGGAGAAGACCTACATGTTAGTAGGTTCAGTTAAAGCCCACACGAGTGCGCGGTCGTCGCCGTTCGTCCGACCGGCCGACTCGGCTCGGCACGGGCCCGGGTCCAGGTCGTGGTCGTGGGCTTGGCCTAGCTGGTATATATATTTTTGGTAAAATAATATTTTATATTATATTATTTTATTAATTAAATATTATATTATATTATTTATTTTTTTATTTCCCAAATTTTCTGTGCGAGACACGTAGATTCTTCTAGAAATTGGCGGTCGGAACAGTTTAACTGCCTGTCCAAATGGGTTACGTTTGTTCCGAGATACAACCGTTCGGCTGTTGTGTCTTTTGGGCACAATATTTCAACTTCTATAAATAGACCCCAGATCCCAAATTTTTATTCACTCCAAAAATTTATTTTACTTTCCTTCTCCTACAATATTGTCTTTCTGTCCTGCAGTTTCCATACATTTGTATTTTAGTCCCAAATATTATTTTTGTGCATTTTAGTCCTCCGATTCTCGAGAGATCAAATATTAGTAGGTTCGTTGGGCCTTGTAATTTGTAGTGCTACTATTACAAGTCGAGGTCGTTGTATCTTGGGAGACGAGTGCCAGAAGACCGTCAGCACTAGTGCAGGGCAATTTTGTCTTTAGGAGAAATAGTCGAATTTTTGTCTCGACCATTATTCATTCTAGTTTATTGCGCTAATTTTTGTAAGTCAAAATTCTGTCCGAATATTTATTCGCTATTTATTTTTTACCGCACGACATTCTCGAAGATTTTCAACACATTTGCTGACTCCACCATTGTTAGTAGTGAAATACGAAGTTTTCAATGAAAATCTTGAGTTTGCTGGATAAATCTCAAGTCTATTCTGATACAAATCATCTTGCTATAATTTTTGTCAATTGTCCCAGTTGATAATTTATTGTTCATTGATGGAGAAATGAGATTATTGTTGATTCTGATTTGATTTGTGAACACCTGATAGGAGGAAGTGGCAGAAATCATAGATAAATTAAAGTGAATCTGATGCTCACTAAATTGCCTACCTTGCCAATTCTACGTTGCTCGGTTAATGAGAGTTCAAATTCAAAGTGATACCCATAATTTTATTCAAAATGGCCTAAAAGAAGACAATTCTAAACATTCTCCGGACAGACTTTAATTCATTTGGAGTCTAAAAATTACCTTTGGTTTTAAAATAAACGACATTGTTCTTCGCCATTCTTCACAAAGCGCATTGTTACTTTCTTGTCACTTACATATTACCCATATTAAAATAGCGTATAGAAGTCTCTACGAGAACCTTTTCAAGAATAACTTAAAATTGAAAAGGGTAGCCACCTTAAGAAAGTTTAAACTCACCATCTCATTAATGATGTACAAAGCAATTTTTATAAAATTTTGTATGGTTAGCTTTATCTATAACATTCTTAATTTAATAACGATCACTTATATTTGTAGGTATTGTCTCAATTCTAACCCATTAATTTGAAATGTCGGCTAGATATGAAGTTCAAGTGCATATCCCCTGTTCGATCCACATTAAATAAAATTACATTACATTACATTTTTCTCTCTCCTATTTTTAATCACACAATCTTCCATAAAATAATATTACACGTAAATCGAAAACTTGTACTTCTTTTTCAACCACTCATTTTTCTAAAAAATACTATTTTTCCCATTTTCATTTTCAGATAATGGAGGTTTCAGAAGATCTATTTCTATCAAAACATGCTTTAAAGAAAATTTGAAGGAGGGTACTTTTTTCATTTTCTCACTTCCTATTCCTTTTAGGTAAATTCATCTAAAACTGTCCCCAGCACAAGGCCACAACTGACAAAAGTTGACGATAAAGGCTAAAACTTGAAATCCCTATTTTTTGGCCTTCAATTCCTTTCCCTCTTCCTCACCCCGCCCTTTCCATCTCTACTGCGCCTGCCACTCCTCACTCAGAGTCGGAGACAAAGTAAAACCCCCTGGATAACCCTTTTATTCACAGTGACCACAAACAGTAAAAATAATTGAACTGCTGTTTAAGAAATATTACCGAAACGGCTTCTTCTTGTAGTTTCATTAGCAGCACTAGCAATAAGCTAGGAAGAGTTGCAGAAACCATGGCTAAAATCGGTTTCTCTACTCAGACAAACCCCTTTAGGCCTTCCTCTTTTTCTCCCCCATATTTCTGGTTCTGTCGTTCTTGTACTAAAGCCTACTCTCCATCTCGTACTGGTTGGGCTAGTTCTACAAAAACCCTCCGCAGGTACAGTTTCTTTCAAATTCACTCGTTTTATACTTTCTGTTATCTCGTTATATTTTATCATATGTGTTTTTGATTCTCCGTGTTCTTCATTAAGTTTTGCGTATTTTTGTTGTTGGGTTACTGGTGATAGGCCCCGAAATCCCCCCCCCCCCCTTATTTTTATTGTCATTTCCAACGGTCTTCTGGAATTATAAGGACAGTTTAATTTTTATGTATTATTTTGTGGCAGTTGTTGAGAAATAATATCTTTAGAATCTGCATGAGTTGTCCTTCAAGTTTTTGTTGTTGAAGAAAAATGAAAGAGGAAAGGGATGAACATTTTAATGTCAGGCGCTTCGGCTACTGGCGGTTAATATTGAATTATGAAATAGCAGTCACATTGATTATTTGGAGGCTAGTAATGTAGCTGCATTGGAATTGAGCTGGCTTTAGAGGGTTTAGACTGAATAATAAGCAGTCAGCTATGTTTTAACATTTTATGTAACGTTAATTTGCAGGCTCGAAGATTTCAAACTTGAAAGTGCAAGTGGTTCCTTATCTACTGGAACTCTTAATGTTGATTCCCATCAGTTAAAACGAAGATCAAATTACAGTACTATGCAACATGATGAAAGTCAAATTCACTATCAACGAAAATATGCTTACCCAGCTCCCCACTCGAAGATGCCTTATGTGCATAGAGAGGGCAAAAGTAGAGAGGAAGTAAATGGAGAAGTTTGTGGCAGCATCGTGACTCTTGGGCATACTGCTGCAGCTTGGGGTAAAGCAGCTGAAGAATGTAAAAAGAACAAGGCATTATTTGCGCATAAAGAAAACATTGCTGTGAATCTTAGAACCCTTCCCGAAGAAGATACTGCAAAAGGAGCTAAGTTGGGAGTCATAGAACATTCATCTGAGTGTATCAAAAGAGTAAGATACTAATTAAACTAAGAATGCACAAATTGTTTGCATTATTGAGTATCCTTAGCCCTTGCTTGGTTCGGCTAAAAATTTGAATTAAAATCTCAGTCAAAGTCAACAGTTAATTTTAGTTACACATTACAGGGGACTCTCAAATTTTTAACCGCACTTTTTATCTACTTTTATCAAAATCTATTAAAAATCTGATTTTTATCCAAACCAAACAAGGACTTAATGTCTATAAAGAAGCATTACAATCATGAGTTTTCTTTTGGCAGTATAAAGGAGATGGAAGCAGAACAATCAGTAAAGAAATGGAATACAGTGTCAATGTAGGACAAGACAGGCCAGATGTTTACCATGGTCCTTCGTTTGTCGATGGTGTTAGAAGTGACAAAGTATACGTGAATAATGGTGATGGTTCAATGTCATTGCAAAATCAATCATTGTTGGAAGGTGCTCTGCCTAATAGGTTATTTTTGGAGGATAGTGTGGAAAATGGGAAGGATGAAGTTTCCAAAATTGGCAACGAACTCGTGATCGATGAAATAAAAAATGGTGCAGCTGATCGTAAATGTATTGTCGCTGACAGAACTCAGATTGAGACAATTACTCATGAATCCAAGAATATTTTTGAGAGGCTTCGTACCGTATATGACAAGGTTCTGGTAGTTGATAGCATTTCTGCAGCTAGGGAAGTGGTTGGTTTGCTCACAAATCAATACAGGCACCTTGTTCACGCATGTGATACTGAGGCACGTATCCACTGGATTTATTCACATTTCTTTTCCATTTAGATACAGAGAAAATATAGATTTTTTTAAAGTTGAATTTACTTCAGTCACAAATGTAAATAGTTTATTTTGTTTAATGTTATTGGTGATGCTAAGCAGGTAGCCAAGATTGATGTTAAGGAGGAGACACCTGTGGACCATGGAGAAATTATATGTTTTAGTATATATTCTGGTCCAGATGTCGATTTTGGCAATGGAAAATCATGTGTCTGGGTGGATGTTCTTGATGGTGGTGGCAAGAATCTCATAGCCGAGTTTGCTCGATTTTTTGAGGACTCATCCATTAAAAAGGTAAATGCTTTTTCTGATGATCATTTTGTAAAGGTATCTTCTAATGGTTGTCATTTTGACCTGCCTATATCACAGTTAAAACACTTAAGCAAGCATATCTAACGAAGATGTAGTCAAGTAATTTGGTCTATATTGCACAATCAACCTAATAATTAGCTTCATCATGCTTTTTGTAGGTGTGGCACAATTACAGCTTTGATGATCACATAGTAGAGAATTATGGGCTCAAAGTTTCTGGTTTTTTTGCTGATACAATGCACATGGCTCGGCTGTGGAATTCATCTAGGCGAACTGAGGGTGGGTATTCTTTAGAAGCACTTACAGGTGATCCCTCTGTCATTCCTAATGCTAAACCGCGCCCTGGTGAAGAGATGATTGGTAAAGTATCAATGAAAACCATCTTTGGCAGGAAAAAATTGAAAAAAGATGGATCTGAGGGAAAAATAATGGTCATCCCACCAGTTGAAGAGCTGCAAAGAGTTGAGCGAAGACTATGGATTTGTTATTCTGCTTTGGATTCAATAAGCACGCTGAAGCTATATGATAGTTTGCGGAATAAACTGTCTAAAATGCCTTGGAATCTTGATGGAGTTGTGAAAGGAACAATGTTCAACTTCTATGAGAAATATTGGCGTCCATTTGGCGAGCTTCTAGTAAAAATGGAAACCGAGGGAATGCTGGTTGATCGTGCCTATCTTGCTGAGGTTGAAAAGGTGGCTAAAGCAGAACAGCAGGTTGCCGCTGATAGATTTCGCAAATGGGCATCCAAACACTGCCCGGATGCGCAGTACATGAATGTGGGTAGTGATGCACAGCTGCGCCAATTCTTTTTTGGTGGTGTTCAGAACAGGTATTAAACTGCTTCCTATATCTCTAATTAATAGAATATGAGATGAGGGAGGTCGTGGGGCCTAAGGAAGCATACAATTTACGGATTCTTGTCATGTGAAAGTTGATTACAAAACTACGTGCTTTAGCTCTTTAAATGAATTATCTCTTTATTGATGTGTTTGATATAGACGGACATAGATTCAATTAGGTTCATTATGTCAAAATGATATTCTACTAGTCTGGTGATTTATTGTTGTAATGTTGTGTCTGTAGTGTGTAATGCGACCTCAATTCCTGAGATTGCAGTTGCCTTCTGCTCTGCATCCTGATAATAGTATTCTCAACAAGAAGAAATTTTCGGGCTGGAGGGACCACTGCCTTTGCAACTCCCACTCTTCACTACTCTGTCCATTAGCTATGCTAAAATCAAAGGAATAATATGTTTTGATCCATAGGAGAAGGTGGAGTGACAGGTGGGATGAGCTTTGGAAAATTGGCCTAACTTTTGCACGAAATGACTGCAATATTTTATTTTTATTTGGAATTAGATTTCGTTCTTTGTTTGCAAAAAATTGATACAGATAATAACTGAAGTAGCCATGTGCTGCTTTCTTTTTCTTTTAAAGGTTTGATTGTCTTGCTAATTGCAATACTGCATAATATATTGGAGTAGCCATGTAGTGACTTGTTCTTTTATCATCATCCATCTACAGAAGAAATGCGAATGAGTTTCTTCCACTAGAGAAGGATTTCAAAATTCCGAACACGGACAAGATAATTGAAGAAGGCAAGAAGGCTCCAACAAAATATCGCAAAATTACACTGCATAAGCCCCTTGATGTTAATATAGAGGCTGATGTGTATACTGCAAGTGGTTGGCCTTCTGTTAGTGGCGGTGTTTTAAAGAATCTTGCTGGGAAGGTTTCTGTTGATTTTAACTTCATTGATGAAGAGAGCGTTGAAGAAGTTCCTAATGCAGGAGGTGGTGAAGCTTGGAAGGACCCAGATAAGTCCGATTATGGAGCAGCTTACACTGCATTTGGTGGTGGGCAGTCAGGAGTTGAGGCTTGCCATGCCATTGCTGCTTTATGTGAAGTTTGTTCAATAGACTCTTTGATATCCAACTTTATTCTTCCCTTGCAGGTTATTTGCTACCTTGACTTTCTTGGTGTCATGATTTAAAATCCTAAGTAACTCTCTATGCTTAGAACTTTTGTGGGGAGACTCCTGTTTTGCCTTTTTCTATATAATTTTATTAGCTTGCATTTGGTACTTGAAATTTTTTAGTGGAACACGGAAGGCTTATTAGCCGATCCATGTAGGAAACAGAAAGAAAAGACGTCATCCAGCCCATTCATTTATTGATTTAGAAAAGGAAAACATCGGGGTACAAAATTGATTGTGTCTTTCATTCAAGAAATTAAGGTTTACTTTCTGAAATTTTTCCTTGGAAAAATGCTCACTTCGGTTTAAAAATTTGAAGAACATTGTCAGAAAGCACCTTTGACACATTCAGGTTCTAGTTTTTTCTTCTCCCCCCCCCCCCCCCTTCAAATTTTCTCAATTATGCCCTCGATCTTTGCATGCATAAATGTCATTACATGCTCTGAGTAGTAACAATATGTGATGATTTGGCTCTGAAGTACTGTAATTGTGTACTAACTGAGGCTAGTATTCGTGAGGATTGTATCAATGAGAAGGGCTCAGTAATCTCAGTTGTTTATATTTTCCCTTGCATAGCTCTGTTTTGCTTTGCCGAGATTCTTTTCTCCTGATAGTTAATCAGATCATATTATTATCGACTTGTGACCGTCCTTGTGTCCATATTGAAAATTATGCGCATTTTTCTTTTCTTTCTACCAGATCTGCGACTGTGGCAAAGATGTCCGGGTTCATATCTCGTACCACCTTTCGTAATTTAGATAAGCATGTATTCTTTTTCCCTGTCGATTATTCAGGAAAAAATGCATAGTTTTTTGTCATCTTAACTGACCTTGAGTAATATTGAAATTCTTAAGTGAGCTCAAAAAAATTTCCTTGTACTTTACTGAAGGATATTTTTGATATTTGTGAAAGTTAACTTTTTCCATAACTAACTTTATTCTTTCAAAATAAGATTAAATCATTGAGAAAGAAAAAATCTTAAGAGTGTGTAATATTTTAATCATATCTTCTACGTCAGGGTAATCATATATCAGGCAAGGATGGGCGAATCCATTGTTCACTGAACATTAACACCGAAACTGGTCGTTTATCTGCCAGAAGACCGAATTTGCAGGTCTGTCAAATAAGCTATGTAATCTTCTAAAGATCACATAGTTAACTATTCTGATACAGGTTTTCTACTGATTTGTGATGGTTCTTTTCAACATTATTCCTATTTTAATTTTGACTGTGATGATAAATCTGAGTACGAATCTAACACAAATATGAAAGTGTAACTAACAAATATAATTCTGTTTCTTTTTGTCCAATGAATTCTCTTATGTTTTCCAACCCTGCCCCCATCTACAAGCAAGTTTATGAACTCAATAAGGCTTAACCCATGCTTACATTTATTTGATTCATGGAGCTTTTACTCCAAGTCCGCTCTTAGAAAATTATCATAGTAAACAACATACTATTAATTCCCCTTTTCAATTTCCATGCATAAAGTCAAATGGATTTCTAGATACCATGGTTTTAAGCCTAAGTTGTGACTCATTCACTCTCTCCCTACAGTTTCATTTTGTAACTGCGTTAAATCAATGACAAAATAATTTGCATAGTTGAGAAAATCTCCGTCAGTTTTGTTATTGGTGTGTAAAATGCCTTCCTTGCTGTATCTGGCATGTTTCTGGTTAAAATTATATGGTCAAATAACTTCGTGAACCAAATATCTTCCAACTTTTCCAAGACAATTTCAGACCTTTACAGAAATGCATCTAGTCCCACAGCGTTAACAACTTTTATCTCTAAGAGGGCCTTACTTGGCCACCTGCAGAAAATAGGCTCTCTCTGTTCTTTCAGTGTTATTTACTTTTTCTCACACCGATATTTTTCTTACAACAATACTTTATAGTCTCAAGTAATTAGTTTGTTTTACATCAACATTTGTGTTGAAAAAATGAAAAGAAAATAAAATTATTGATGGTAGGAAATATGTACAAATATGAAGGAAAAGATGTTCTTTAGAACACATATGAAACAAGTCTATCCTAACTACGATTCATGCCCACTGTTATGTCTGTCTCTGGCATTCTTATGTGATTTTGTACGTGTATTGAACAAGTTCCTCTAATCAGTTGGAACTTAGGATTCTTGCACATCTTGCCAACTGTAAGAGCATGTTGGATGCTTTCAAAGCAGGGGGAGACTTCCATTCAAGGACTGCGATGAACATGTATCCCCACATTCGTGAAGCTGTTGAACAGGAGCATGTGCTTCTTGAGTGGCATCCTGAACCTGGTGAAGATAAGCCTCCAGCTCCTTTACTAAAGGTTTACTACAAGATCTTAGTTTTATGTTGTAGTTTTCTTGAAATAGCAACAGTAATATAACAGCTTCTTAATATGATCTTAATTTAGTGTTTTCAGTTGGCTGGAGGCTAATATAAATCGGGTGATGCAATCTGGTTTTCATTGAAAATAAATTTAACGCGCTACATGTAAAGACGAAGATTGTTATGAACTGTACGCATTAATTCAAGTATGAATTTGATAGATATATGGTAGGTGTAAGAGTCTAGAATATTTCCTTAATAGATAGTATTATTTCCTTTTGAGAAATACCCTTTTTATGTATATATATGAGTGTAACCCGTTGATGAATAATATAAGAAAAATTGAGGTTTTCCCAAACTAGTTAACATGGTATCAGAGCAAAGGTTTATGAGTTTCTAAAGAATTTTTTTTGGGATTTCTCTCGGTCGCGGCAAGGGTCGGTACTTTTGGTGATAAATCGACACTTACCTGGGTTACTGCTGGGTGGGTGAAGATCAGAAGAGGCTTCGGTGGTGGTGGAGACTACTCTGCAATGAGCGTCCATGGCCGTTGTGTGATTCTCCTTTGGGTTCGCTTTGGTTCGAGAATCCTAATATGCTTCGGTGTGATAGTCGACACCTCTCGCCGCCTTTGTGTGTGGCGGTTTGCAACGGGAGTCCCAGATCAGTGATTTCTTGGCTTCATCGTATTGGTATTGCCCTCCATCGGGTGATTCGATTGGACGAACAACTGATTTTGGGTTGTGAAGGAAGTCGACTGATTTTGGTGTTGTTGGGCCTTCATCCTTTTGGACATCATTCAAGTGGGTCAATTTTGTTTATTTTGTTTGGGCTGCTTCTTCAGTGGACTTAAATTATTATTGGATTGGATTAGTATGTTTGGGTTGCTTTCTTTTGTGTATTTTTTGGTTATTTGTTAATTATGGCTGACGGTGATAAGAAAGTGGTGAATGAAATCACCGTAATCCTATCATCAAAAATCACAGATAGAAAGTTAATGGGTAGTAGGAATTATGCTCAATGGAAGAGAATTGTCCGCATATATGTGTTTAGTTTAGATTTAAGCGACCACTTGACTAATGACCCACCTCCACAATCCGATACTAATCCTAGAATTTGGGAAAAATGGCTAATGGAAGATGATAAACTCTTTAATCAGATTCAAAATACCCTTGACCCAATCGTTGATGATGTCATCAATCATTGTGATGCTGTAAAAGAATTGTGGGACTATCTAGAATTTTTATATGCGAGTAAACAAGATGTATTGCATATTCATAAACTAATGTTAAAAATTTATCGGGCATAGCAAAAGGGGTGAAATCTGTTTCAATATTATACTGAGGTGAAATAGGCATTTGAAGAAAAGTTGGCCATGTTTCCTTTTACTAGTGATGTGAAGACAATATATGAACAAGAAGAGCAAATTGTAGCGCAGTGTTTTCTTACAGGTTTGGGTCTTGAATATGAGGTGACTCGTATTTAGTTGCTCACCAGTGAGGCACTACCTTCGTTGAGGTGATATATATGCCCGTCTCCTTCGGATATGCAAGGACAATGACAAGGAGCAGGGTATTTACCAAATGGGACGGTAGTTCTAGTTGGCACAAATTCAAAGGTAAATAGCAATTGCGTTAATAAAGGAGGAGGTGGAGGTAGTCAAGATAGAATCTCGATTGATGGTTCTTGTGGTTATTATTGTGGAGAGCAAGGACATGCTAAAAGGAATTGTTGGAAATTAAATTGTGAACTAGCAAAATACACAAGTTGAACTCCTATGAGGAAATTTGCCAATGTTGCTACTCAGGATGGTTTCCTATCAATACTTATTGCGCATTCATCTCAACGTCAAATTACAATTTCAGTTGATGAATATGCTCGCCTTACACAATTTTATGCTTCTCAACAACATGTTACACCTTCCAATTCACTCTAGCCAACACAGGTAATTCTGTAGTGCATCTTTCTACCTCGTCCCGCAATTAGGTAATTGATTTCGATGCCACAAATCATATGACTGGGAATACAGTTATACTTTCATCATTTTAGTCGTCTTCTAATTTACCATGTGTTACTTTAGCTAATGGTTCTTCAATCCCTGTAGTCGAATGTGGGACAGCACATTTAACAAACTCGCTACCATTGTCTTCTGTTTTATGTTTACCGGAGTTTCATTTTAATCTTTTATCTGTGATTCAGATTACTAAATCTCTTAATTGTAGTGTTCTTTTCTTTCCTAATCACCGCATTTTTTAGGATCTTGGGACAAAGCAGATTATTGGTAGAGGGCGTGAGTTCAATGGCTTGTACGTGCTCGACTCTTCTCTCACACGTGCTAAGGTCTATTACATGCACGAGTACCTTTTCTCTTCTGCAGCTCCATTGTCGCTTCGGTCATTCTTCTCTCTCCCGATTTTGAAGAAATTATATCCCAATCTTAGTCAAGTGTCTCAATTAGATTGTAAGTCGTGTCAATTAGCAGAGCACCACAGGGCACCATATCTATCTAGAATGAAAAAACGGGCAGTGTTCTCTTTTGATTTAATACATTTTGATATTTGGGGGTCTTGTCTTATTTTATCTAAGATCGGTTTTAGCTATTTGGTTACCTTTGTAGATGATTATTCCTGGGTTACTTGGTTATATTTTATGAAAAATCGTTCGGAACTATTTTCGATTTTTTGCACCTTTTATGTTGAGATCAAAACTCAATTTGATAAATCTATATATATCTTGAGGAGTAATAATGCCAAGGAATATTTCTCATCCATATTTACTTCATTTCTTTCTCAGAATGACATTCTTCGTCAATCTTCATGTATCATTACTCCACAAAAAACGGAGTGACAGAAATAAAGAATCGTCATTTATTAGAAGTTGCACGAGCTCTTCTTTTTCATATGAAAGTTTCAAAATAATTTTGGGCAGATGCTGTCTCTGTTGCATGTTACTTAATCAATCGTATGCCTTCCTCTATCTTAGATGGTCAAATTCCTTATTTCACTCTATTTCTCTCTCAGACTTTATTTTCTCTTGCTCCTAGAGTATTTGGGTGTACTTACTTTGTCTAAGATATGAGACCTCAAGTTTCTAAACTTGATCCTAGATCCTCTAAGTGTATATTTTTAGATTATTCTTGACATCAAAAAGATTATTGATGTTTCTCTCTTTCCTTAAGACGATACGTAGTATCTGTTGATGTTGCCTTCTTTGAGTCCATACTCTTTTCCAATACTTCTGTGTCTTCTAACCCTTCTTTTATTGAGTTTGAGGATGATTTCCTTGCTTACATTGTGGCTACACCTATGTTACTGGTATCTTCTTGTCTGTCCATTCGATATGTTTACACTCCTCGTGTGCAGCAACCTTCGGTGGCACCTACTACAAACCGTGACTTATTGCCTCTACCCGCTGCTTCGCCTCAGGATTCGTCACCCCCTCCTGATCCTACTCTTTATTTCCCATTGCTCTTCGAAAAGGTAAACGGTCATGTACTTATCCTATATCTTCTTTTGTTTCTTACCATGCATTGTCATGGTCTTCCAAGTCCTTCACTGCTTTCTTAGATTGTGTATTAGTACCAAATTCTATTTTTGAGGCTTTGTCAGCGCGAGCGGCCATGCAGGAAGAAATGATGGCCCTGGAACATAATTATGCCTGGGATTTGGTTTCCTTATCGCTTAATAGAAAAGGTAATTGGATGTAAGTGGGTGTTTATTGTCAAGATGAACCTTGATGGATCTGTTGCTCGATTGGAGGCTTGTTTGGTTGCTAAGGGGTATGTTCAAACTTATGGTGTGGATTACTCTTGAGACTTTTTCTCTAGTTGTTAAGCTTACTTCTGCTCGGTTATTAATTTCCCTTGCTACTACCTATCATTGGCCGCTTCACCAACTAGGTGTTAAAAATGCATTCCTCCATGATGATTTGCACGAAGAAGTTTACATGCAGCAACTACTAGGGTTTGTTGTTCAATGGGAGTCAAAGAAGGTATGCAAATTACAAAAATCGTTGTATGGCCTAAAACAATCACCATGTGCCTGGTTAGGGAGATTTTGTGAGATTGTAATTAAATTTGGCTTTTAAAGAAGTGCATATGATCACTCAGTATTCTTTAAACAATGTACAGCTGGGTGAATTTTGTTAGTGGTATACATTGATGATATTGTGATTACTGGTAGTGATAGCAGAGACGTAAGTATGCGGAAGGCTTTTCGAGACGCAAAGTTTCAGACATAGGAGTTGAATTCTTTGAAATATTTCTCAGGGATAGAGGTCTCTCGAAGTGGTAAAGGAATTTTTCCATTTCAAAAGAAATATGTTCTAGACCTACTAGATGAAACAGGTCTAGCTGAAGCAAAACGTGGTGATGCCCTCATGATACCAAATGTAAAACTCGGGGTTGAAGATGGAGATGTGTTTGTTGATGCGGATAAATACAAGAGGGTGGTGGGCAAATAGAACTATCTCACAATTACTCGTCCAGATATTGCCTTTCCAGTAAGTGTTGTTAGTCAGTCTATATGTCATCTCCTAAAACTTTACATTGGGATGCTGTAACTCATATAGTAAAATATCTCAAAGGAGCTCCAGGACATGAAATTTTTTATAGAGACCATGGTCATTTTTGAGTTGAAGGTTTTTGAAATGCTGTTTGGGCAGGTTCTCCTGTTGATAGACGTTCTACTACAGGGTATTGTATTTTCGTTGGGAGTAATTTATTCTTTTGAAAAAGTAAAAAACAAAGTGTTATAGCTCAATCTAGTGTAGAATTTGAATATCGAGCTATGGCACAAGTAACATGTGAACTAATATAGCTACATCACTTACTTGGGGAGATTGGCATCGATAGGTCCCACTCTATGAACTTGTGGTGTGATAATCAAGAAGCTACTCACATTGCCACTAATCCAGTATTTCATGAGAGAGCAAAGCACATAGAGATATACTGTCATTTGTTCGTGAAAAATTACAGCAATGATTAATTTCGACTAAGCATGTCAGGATAAGGGATCAATTAGCTGATGTCTTTAATAAGGCCTCAACTGGAAATCTAGTAAACTATATTTGTAACAAGCCGGACATAATTGATATCTATGCTCCAGTTTGAGGGGGAGTGTTATGAACTGTACCCATTAATTCAAGCATGAATTTGATAGATATATGGTAGGTGTATAAGTCTAGAATATTTCCTTATTAGATAGGATTATTTCCTTTTGAGAAATATCCTTTTTATGTATACGTATGTATGTAACCCGTTGATGAATAATATAAGAAAAATTGAAACTTTCCCAAATCAATTAACAAAGACTATCGATAAGAATTGTAGGAGCATTAGTGATATTAGAAATCTTAGCACTTGTAGCAGCAGTAGGTATGATATTAGGTGATGGAGATATACATAATAATCACATGATTTTTATGATAAAAATGATTTATGCTTTTCAAAGAAATAGAACTTGATATCATATACTGCTTTAAATTATTAATAGACTTGTGGGAGTAGTAACTTGAGATTAGACATAGAGACCCACTTTTGGTTTGCATAAACTGATTCCTGAGGGTCTATATGCATCAGTCGTCTAGTTCTCACTAAGCTCGCAAGTGTGCAAGGTTGATTGTACCGTATAATCATCTTATCTGCATTAGGTTTAGTCTTAACTTTTCTAATTCTGAGCTAGGCATGTGGTACATTCCAATCAGCCATTAAGTCCTTCGCCATTTCACCTAATGCCATTTCTAATATAACTCCCTCCGAGCAACCTAAGCTATATATAAATTGTTGTCTTCAGAGTAAATTTATGATTACCAAAATCTTCCAGAATTGCCTTATTTAAAGAAGCAAATCATATGTATTCTCGTGGAATGTTAGGGCAATAAAGTTTCAAAATGACTAATGGCCTGTTTGCGTGTTTTCTGTTGCATAGAAGTCTTTAAAAAAATGACCCTTAGAAAGGAATCTCTTTTGAGAAATTAGGTTTTGGAAGTCATTGCAGAGGCATTGCATTGCATTTTATTTTATTTATTTATTATTATTATTATTTTTTTTTTTTGGATTTAATTAAAGTTGGCTTCTGGATTCTTGTTCAAGAAATTTCCTCTACTTTCTGTAGACAAGCTACCTAGGCCCATGGTTTTCCGAAAGCCCTTGTTTATTACTCTAAACAACTTGGATGTTCATTCTAGTTTGTTTGCCAAACAAGTTAGTCTCTGCTGACGTGCAAAAGTTTTATTGAAACCTCACGTATCACAAACAAGGCTGTTTTATCAAGGGTATTTTTCATGATCTTCTGCAATTGCAAAGAAAATTAAAATGGGGATCCAAGTCCTCATGTACTTACAGAATTGAAAATGAAAACCAGGCGCAAATTTTACTTGTTTTTGGTTGTAATCAAGTGCTTCTTCCTCAATTGAAACCAATGTGATTTATTCTTTCAGGATGCTTTTGCTTCTGAAAGACGAAAGGCCAAGATGCTTAACTTTTCCATTGCATATGGGAAAACTACAGTGGGGCTTGCCCGTGATTGGAAGGCATGTCAGCTTTTTTCAACCTGATATAACAACAAATTCCGTTCTTTTCAGTTGAAACACAGTTATTGATATGGATTCTGATTGCTATCACAATTTCTCAGGTTTCTATCAAGGAAGCCAAGGAAACAGTTGATCGCTGGTATAGTGATCGGCAAGAAGTATTGTCTTGGCAGGAGAAACGCAAAAAAGAAGCAGTCGTAGATGGGTGTGTTCACACATTGTTAGGTCGTGCTCGCACGTTCCCATCTTTGAGAAATGCAACTCCATGGCACAAGAGTCATATTGAACGGGCTGCCATAAATACCCCAGTGCAGGTCTCTATTTTGTTTTCTTTTCCTGCTGCCTCAATTTTTTAAGCTCCTCCCTCGTTGATCTGTCCTTCCCACTGTATGGGTGTGGTCTGACTTGAAAAGTTTTGACAGGGAAGTGCTGCTGATGTTGCAATGTGTGCTATGTTAGAAATATCGAAGAATGCACAACTGAAGGAACTTGGATGGAGGCTTCTTTTACAGGTGAGTTTTGTAGATCACTCCATCCTACCCTTACCCTTACCCCTACCCCTACCCCTACCCTCAAAATATAGTAAATAAATGAAGTTAATAAACAATAGAAAGTGGTTTTCTTTTGGAACAATTTATTTCAACAAATCAATTAACTGTTTTTGCCATTACATATTATGAGCCTACAATTATATTCATATTTTCTTTGCATTCAATATGAATTGTCTAGCTTCTTGCTTTTCTATGAAAATTTCCACAGATAAGCTAATC
The DNA here is from genome assembly GCF_002742605.1 of Olea europaea var. sylvestris. Taxonomy (NCBI): domain Eukaryota; kingdom Viridiplantae; phylum Streptophyta; class Magnoliopsida; order Lamiales; family Oleaceae; genus Olea; species Olea europaea. Next base: position 19,830,762 of record NC_036243.1, on the reverse strand, counting down.
TGACCCGTTGACCTTGTAAATAATCAGGTTTATGGATGTGATTAAATCTATTTGATTTCTCTCTTCCCATGCGGGGCCTTTTTTTTCCCCCTTGAAATTGCAATTAAGATTTTTTTTTTAATGTACTACCAAACTTCTGAATTATGGTATCGGAAGTTACTTTATTGTCAATGCGACTGCGTCTCCAGTCTTCATGCAAAAGTGGCATCATTCTAATTTTTCCAAAATGAATTAATATCTTGTCTTGTTAGCTCGCAAGGATTGTCATGCTGAAATTTCAAGATTAACTTCTCTCTCTGAATAGGTTCACGATGAAGTGATACTGGAAGGGCCCACAGAGTCTGCTGAGGTTGCCAAGGCCATTGTGGTTGACTGCATGTCGAAACCTTTTGATGGAAAGAATATCCTTAACGTCGATTTATCTGTTGATGCCAAATGTGCGAAGAACTGGTATTCAGCCAAGTAGACAACAATTTTCAGTTCTTTCTTACCTGCAAACGAGTGAAATTTTGTCAATCCTCTCTACCCGCCTTGCAAACTTCTTACATTCTCGTCGTCCGAAGATGGCACAAATGTAGTAAGGGGAGGGAAGATGGATACGGGGCAATTCAGCATTTTGTAATTCAGTTTGGGCATTTATAAATCAGTTTTTTGAGCTGTATATACAACAATCTTGTCACTTGCAGGGACTTGTTTGTATGATCGACATCGCTCGTGTTAATGAAATTGGTTTGATGAGGAAAATAAGGAACAGCCCTCTCCTTATGGTCTTTCTTATCGCAACTTTATGAACTGATACCTCGTTCTTGATCTTGATTACAAGAATGTCTTGCACGGATACAGCGTTGTTCTTGAACGTGATTTGCACCTGCTGCAAATGTGCATTGCAGCATAGCTTGTGTGGCTCATGTTTATGAACGTTTTTAAATATTCAAGTTATTTTTTATTCATGCATTTTGAAGGACATACAAGTATAAACATTTGTCTCCGATTAGATTCAAACCAACAACGCTACAAATATTGCGTACGTCTTGCTATCTAAAGAGTCGAAACCTAGTTTTTGAAAACACACTCTCCAATTTGTTCTCCAAATAGTAATTTTATTAAGGGTAATTAGCACAAAATGTCTTTACCTTTCATGATTTTTGTGAAAAACGTTTATACTTTTCGTTTTTTGGTGCATTTCATCCATACTTTTATCTTTTCTTGTGGAAAACATCATTTTCATCATTTTTCTCAATAAAAAGTTATAAAATGACTAATATACCCTTTTATTTAAATAAAAAAATAAAGAATTAATTGTAATTATAGTTCCAATTTTTAAAAAAGTTCAAAAGAGGAGGTAGAGGTGGAGAATTTTTTTATTTGAAACTATGATTGCATTTAGTTCTTTATTTATTTTTATTTAAATAGAGGGTATATTAGTCATTTTATAGCTTTTTATTGAGAAAAATGATGAAAATAATGTTTTGCACAAGAAAATGTAAAGGTAGGGATGAAATGTGCCAAAAAATGAAAAGTGGGAACGTTTTTCACAAAAATCATGAAAGGTAGAAAGTTTTGTGCTAATTATCCTTTTATTTATTAATAAGTCAATATCAGGACATCCCTTAAACTTTATGACCATTTCAAAGATGTTTTCCCAAGTCTAGAAAATAACACTAACCTCTCCTATTTCTAGTTTTAAATATTACGTACATTCAATAACCACGGAGCAATGTATCATTTAAAATGAGGTTGATGTAAAAGAAATGAAAATTTCTACATTTAGTAGCAACTAATTTGTTCCTTTTAGTAATAAATTTATACTTAAAGAATTTGTGTATATATAATTTTGAATATATATGCCGCTAGTGGAAATTTATACATAAAATTCGTTGAAGGATTCAGTAATAAATTAATTAATTTTTTTAGTTCATTATATTTTTATAAATTTATAAATAAAAACAGATATTAACTATAAACATATTCTTCTTAATAATTCAAATAATTTAGCTTAAAATATTCATTAAAATATTATGTATCTTCAAAATTTATTATTAAATGACGATCGTGTTAGAATACCATGTTAATTGGATAAATTAATTAATCATTATAATATCATTATTCCATTTTGGTAATTTGATATATAATTTAACTACAAGTATATTAAGAAAAATAATTTTACTTATAAAAAAAGAGTTAATTATATGATGAAATTTAAACTATATCGAATGAGCTCTCTATATAATGTATCTATTTATCTTTAAATTATGTGCAAGCACATTAACTACATCTAAACGTCTTTGATATTGTCATAAAACTTAGAAGGTATTTATTATATTGTCTCTAATTTTAAATCAATGGCCAAGTAGACAGGCCAAAAGGATGGCTTGCCAATTGTTCTGGAGGAAAAACTCTATATTCAAATTTCAAGATTCAAGCCGATAGTATTTAACCATAAATATTACATTTAACTGGATTGTCATTCCCAGGTAATAGACTTTAATGGCTTGTCCGATAAGATCTATACATGCTTGTACTGGACAACATTAAAAGAAGAAAAAGAAGCTAAAATATTGTCTAATATGCTGTCGAGTTCTATCTAATATTACACACCAATCACGTCCCAAACGGATACAAGAATTGTAACTACAAAACACTTAAAACAAGAATTGGTAGTTAGGCCAGCTATTTATCCAAGTGTTGCAGATCAATTTCCCAAGCGGATGCCAACTGCAGTAAAAGTTGATCTGGAGTTTCACCTTCCCAGTCCCCAGGAAGTTCAGCTGATGAAGAAGCTTCATTTAAATTCAACAAAATTTCTCTTTTTACTTCCATGGGAATGCCCAGTACATTAGGCCCATTTTCCATCACTATATCCACCAACTGGGAACAGGGAGTAAAAACACTGTCAAAATATTGATCTCAACTTTATAATGCTAGTTTACTTATCTATAGGATGAGAAGAAACCTCTTAAAGTTTACTTACACAGGAAGAATTAAATGTTGCATTTATGAACTATTCCCTCTTTTATTCATTCAGGATTAACGAGATGTAAGCAAAAAGATCAATGACTTCAACTCCAGAATCGAATTAGCAGATATAAACTTTTACACCCCAACTAGAATCCGGTTTCCAAACCAACTGATAAACACTTAACAAAAATGTGACAGGTGCTGATTCCTTCCTATGTATTGAAGTAATAATTTGTAGATTCATTTTAGAAAGTGAAAATGCAGGAGTACAATATTAGTTCTATCGTAGCAGCCAAAATATCAAGGTACTAATTATTAGAAAATATACCTGTTGAACCCAATATAAGCAGATGTCAAACAAGTTCGGCTCCAGGAAAAACTGTGCAACAGCATGCAGAACTTCAGTAGCCACGTCAAGCGATAGTTGATCAATTACAGGACCTGATCTGTCCATGAGTTTTGCAAGCAATAGATCATCCCCGGTTGACAAAACTTCAGAAAATGCTGCATCGATATCACCAACATGAAGTGCATCCATTGCATTGCTCCAAGAAGTCCAGGTGGGGTCACGTTCTTGCAATGTACCATCATTTTCTAATGCTTCGGGTTCCATTTCTGATATAGCTACTCGAGCACTTCGAGAATCTCCATTATCGTCGCCAGCAAACCGAATTGCTTCCAAAGTTGCTTCATCCTTTGAAGCTTGCCACACACTTCTAGCAGAAGGCCCCTCACCAAACCGAACAGGTCCAGTTCCTTTTTCCCAAGCTCTCCTGCTGCTAACCTGATCAGTCTCATTTTCCGATTTAGTGGACATAATATCTATAGCACCGCCACCTGCCATTCTCCTTTGTCCACTCTTACCGTATGCATGGAAGTACGAAGCATCAGGTGAGTCAGATCTCCAAGATGGTCCCCTACCTCGCATGCCTGGCGCAACACCATCAAATGCTGCATATCTCTCCCCAAAGGGAATACGCCCATCGATACTACCTCTTCCTAACTTGGAAGTAGAGTAATCCGGGAAGCCATTATACTTTCCTAGATGCCGACTGGAAGAACCCTCGAATCCAGCCATAACACCACCAGCTCTTCTGCCCGTTGATATTGACAAATCTCGTGCCATGTCTTCAACAACTCTCTCGAGGCCCCTTACTCTGTTTTCAAGGGTCGTCATGTTATCACGAGACCCTCCCATAAAATCCTGAAATACAAGAGAAAAGTTAGGCAGAAATAACAAGGGACTCATCATTATAATGCAAACAAACTAATCATACTTGCAACATATTCATGAGATGGGATTGTTGCCTCTCTAACTGTAACAACTGCCTCTGAATAGTCAACCAATTTCCTTTATTATTCACAAATCCCTCAGATTGACTAGGATTTTTAGAAAAATCTGCATGAATGCTTGATGACTCCCTCCGATTTGCATCACTCCTATCACCTATGTGCCTTTCCCTAAAAATTGAACCAGAAGTTCCTCTCTCCAAGTTTTTGTAATTTATCTTAACGTGTTCATCAGCTGGCTGGAAATTCCCAATCCTTCCCTTTGAGTCCATATCATTTGCCTCTGACTCTTCCTCATTTGGCTGATTGGAAGGATTAAGACTCCGACGAGGGACAATCACTTCTACAGGCAAATCATCTGAACCTCTCCTTTCAAGTTTCTGGAAGAACTCGGGGTTAAATTCTTTGTCAGTTAATGCTGGTGGCTTCTTCTTTAGTATCCCAATCGCCTTGTCTGAAATGTTGCTACCCTTATCTTTGGACGTAGAATCAGTAGGCGAAAATCCAGTGGATGAGTCCTTCACAAATGTTTCACTTCTTTTCTCCTCAAGACTTGGATGACCATTCTCCTCAAAACAGTCAGCTGAAGCAGAAGCCTTGCCATCTGATGGATTGACCAGAGTATGAGAGGGTTATATAACATCGCTAAGTAAAAAAAGTTCAAATGAAGAATTTTTTATCCCATTCCTACCATGAGAAAGAGCCTTTTGGTCATCTGAAGATCCATCTCCTTTTCCTGCAATTTTCATCCAAAGCTGCAAAGCCTCTGTCATGCTATCTCTGACAGGTTTTATCTGGTAAAAAAATAAATAGCATTGATTTTTGTTGAGTGTGTTTTCAGCCATGATATGCAAACAAAATGGGCTTAACCTAAGATGACACTTTATGCATCCCAAAATTGATATTTAAGTCTAATGGAACAGTACTAGCAATGGACTTCCATATTGTGGATGAAAAGTAACTACACCAAAGCAATATTCTAAGTAGAATAACTTTTCCCTCATGGTAGCGATAAACATTGAATACAAAAAGGACAATCAACCTGCAACTGCCATGTAAGTTATGTTGAAGACAAAATTTACAAAGATAAAATTTACTCACTTTCTATTGGCCTAATCTTTTAAATGAAGTGATTCAAGTGACAGATTTTCTATTCATCAACGAGATGCACATACACAATATTGGCTAACTGCAGTACAGTTTCCTAGCATCATTTGCAGTATTTACACTTACCACTCAAATATTATAAGACTCTTATTAGGTAGAGGTTGACATTAATTGTCAAACAAGAACGTATACAAGAAGCTAACCATGTGACAGACAATAAAGACCAAGTTAACAATTATTTCTTCAGAAAATCCAACTGAGAAAACTAGAAAAAAAAAGCGAAAGAGTATGTTAGCCGGTCTCTGATGCATTAAATAGCTCACAACTTCATAAACTTTTAGCATGTAAGTTCTGAAGAAAAATTTCAGGAGCTCACCTTGTCAAACCGGCAAGCCTCAAGCACATTCAACGTGGAAGCAGCTTTGTCTGTGATCAAGTTGCTAGAATGAAGTGCCAAAGCACTTAATGTATCGGCTGCAGCCTTTCGAGTAGCCCAATCTGAACTGCCAAGGCAATCATGAATACTTTGGAGCAAGGTTTCCAAACTTTGTGGTGATATTGCACCAACCTGCAAAATGATAAACTCAGATTGCTACTTTGAAAAAAAATGTCCAAATTCTTCTTTGCCCATGACATTCTTATATGACATGCACATCAGATAAATAACTTAAACATCACATAGTCTGACCACAATGACTTAATCAAAATGTCAACACCATGCTCAGTCTGTCTATTACAACTACAGGAGGGTAGTACACCAAGTTATGGACTAATATACAAGGCAACATGGTCATAAAGGGGAACCACTGACAGTGGTTGATGCATATTGCTGGCGAGCATTTGACAATAATAGAATTATTTCATATTTAATAGAAAGAGAACAGAACTCTGCTATGTAGTATGCGCCACAACTTAATAAAGCATGAAATATGACACGAAATCATATTTGATGAACTGAAAACTCAAGCATGAAAAAGGGAAGAAATATGCTTGTGGTTTGATGTTCTTAAATTGCTTCCGAATCATTTAGCCATCCACTACCATACCCGAATGTGTTTGACTTTTTACTGAAAAAATGTAAATACTTCCCTTACGAAGGTCCTCTAAGACTTTCCATGTCATTTTTCATTGTAAACCACAAGGGTGATATTACATCAAATATATCTGGACCCTATCAATTCTTAAGTCAATCTTATATAGCCTTAATTCAACCACAGGTTTTAGCGAAGTTTTACTACACACTGCAACTTTGCATTCTTTTCCACAGCTTTTAAGCCGTGGAATTGAAGTATCAAAATCAATATCACAAGAGTCAAGATTCCATTTTTCTTTTCCTGCATTTTGGTATCACCAAAATATTTACAAAACACCAACTAATTCATCAAACTGCGGATGAGTTCTGATATGATTTAACGAATCGCGCCCAACTCAAACATAATGAAACAAGTGCCATTAGTTCAATGCATATAACCTTATAACAAGAAGTTGAATTCGACAAACCTGGGATAATCTCGATAAAACTGACAATAATGAAGCCTTTGCCATGAAATTGGGGCTATTCAAGTATTTGCAAACCCTCGGACAGAGCTTCTGAAACGCAGGCAAAGGTGGGTTGGAGGCGCATTCGATCATCTTAGCAATGCACATTGCCGCCCCACCTTGCGCAGTCTTGTTATTTTCACTCATAATCTCGAACAGCGGCTTCACGAATAGCGAAACCACCCCCTCGCTGCCATTGCCGCCCTTCAAGTACAGCGTGGCAAGCGAGCCAATAGCCTCGCGGCATGCTTCCCTGACCTGTGAATCTGAGTCCTTGAGCTTCTTCACAATGTGGGCAATTATTTTTGTCAAGTGGGTCGCGCAGGGATCCGAATGCGCGGCGCATAGAGCAGCAAGGAGACGGAGGCTCTCCTTCTTCACAGCGGGTTTCGAATCATTGCCAGCGTCATAGAGGCAGTTGAGGAGCATCGGAACACCGTCATTTGACAGTGAATTTATAATCTTTTCAAGGTCCTCCACAGCGATCTGGTGGGTGTCGCGGTCTGAAAGTTTCGACAGAGAGTTGATGATTTTCTGCTTCAATTCAACCATGGCTAAATGGGATGATAAAGAAGATGAAGATGAAGCAGAAGATGATTTTGAAGGGGTTGAATGGTGAGGGGATTTTGTGGGTTTTGAGGATCTCTGTGAACTCATTTTGAAATCTTGATAAAAGAATTAACCAACAATGTTACAATGCAGAAACTTTCAAGAACTTTAAATTCAGAGATACAGAAAGAGACAGCAATGTGAGGTCTTAAGAATAAATTTGAAGTGAGAGGCTATTGGGGTGGTGTGGGGAGAGGAAGTGTGAGAATTAAGGTATGGAGATTACTGGTTATTCAAGAATGAAAGCAAAATGAGAGCTTGGTTTGGTAGGAATGGAAGCGAGATCTGCATTCATTGTTTTTTAGTCTATTAAGATTGTTTGAAAAAAAATAAATTTGAAAAATGGATTAAGATCTTGATTAGGAGTATTTAATACATGAAATTATGAAGTAATAGAATAATTTGCCATAGTAAAAAAGAAGCACATGAAAATTTGAAATTGAGCATCTTGGATCAAGTTGAACTGACCTCCCACCTCATTAAAATATTTAAAAATTACTCTTGTTGTACGATCTTTGTAAACAAAGTTTGTTTACAAATTAAGCCCTTATTTGATCCACATTATTTTTAAAATGAAAAAATTACAGTTGAGGTATCAAATCTTTCGTTTATTAGCAGACTTTGTCCAAACCTTCAGTTTGTGTCATCGGAGGTATCAAACCTTCAAAAAATTCACATTCGGAGTCCAAATTGACAGAAATCGTTAGTTTGACTGTTATTGACCAAAAATTAAAGGTCTGACTAATTGTTGATTGATTTTTAAAGGGGCAAATGTGTAACTTTACATTTTCATATAAAAGAATTATATTTAAAACCAAAAAATAAAAAACTCCAATCATCATCTCCATTCACCCCCTCTCCACATCCCCACTTCCCCCTCCCCAACGAAAACCAAAAACCAGTTTGGTAAATGAACAAAACCAGTTTGCACTTTCAAAATGACTAGCTCCGATGAGAATGGCCCGTGAGAGGAGGAGGAGAGGAAGTCAGTGAGATTCCAACTTTGATTTTATTGGGAAATACCAGGTTTTGGTTCTTGGTGGGTAGAGAAGATGACTTTTAGTTTTGGTTGGGTGGAGAAGATGACTATTTTTTATTTTTTTATTGTTTTATTTAAATTTTTTATATGAAAATGTAAAGTTACACATTTACTCCATTGAAAATCAGTCAACAATTGGTCAGACCTTTATTTTTTGGTCAATAACAGTCAAACTAACGGTTTCTGTCAATTTGGACTCCGGGTGCAAATTTTTTGAAGGTTTGGTACCTCCGGTGGCACAAACTAAAGGTTTGGACAAAGTCTACTAATAAACGAAATGTTTGGTACCTCGGCTGCAATTTTCCCTTATTTTTTCCATCTTTTTAATTACACATTCTTTAATAAAATAATAAACAACAAATTCAAAACTTTTCCTTATTTTTAAATCACATATTCTCCATCAATTTATTATTCAAGATTACATTCTTGAATAAAATTGGGGCTCAAACACGCGTTAAGTGTCAGGAAGATATAAGTCATTCATTTCAAAAATTGTTTTTGGAATGATTAGCCTAAATATTGCCAACATATAGTTTGTAAATCAAGTTTGTTAACCTAGTTTGTACAAATAGCATAATTCAATATTAAGGCTATAGTGTTCATACTATAACTCGAGATTGAACACACATGTAATCAGATTAGATCGGACATACGCTGCCGTAATTTGAAAGAAAATGATTTCCAAACCCCCTACTGTATTGTTCCACATTTTTATCAACCTCTCTTCAATATAGACAGTGATAATCTTGACATTAGCACCACTTTTTCAATCAATGGCAAGCCAACAATGATTACCTATTATCAGGTCATCATTACTTGGTGGCATAGCTTGAACACATATGTCACGATGATACGCAAAATCGACCTCAACAACCAACCAAGAAACTAGAATTCAAGGTGATGTCACATATCCCCCAAGTTATCAATGTAGCTGATGTTACGCCTCGATTATTCCCGCCTCGATACCGAAGTGCCCACGCAGCACCATTTACTCCGACCTGAAAACGACCCTCCCGAAACTTCTCCGAAGTGATATATCGATTCTTACTACTGATCTGCCGAAACATCTCTCCTCCGAGGTCGGGATCAAGTGGACCCCGGTTAGAAGATCCGCCGCCAATTTAAGATTTGTCCTGCATCTAAGGTTTAAATTGATTTGACGTCCCCATAAGGCTATTTGATGTGACTTATCAACTTTATGTCAATTCAACTCGAGGGAAACAAATCGTCCGTCCACTCTACAAGCGCGGCTGATTGACGCCTATGAGCAGACGCTTCATACCGTCAGATGTATACACGTGTTCCACATCCCACGGTTCATACCACCTATAAATACCCAAGGTTGGCAAGAGGCAGAGGTAATGAAACTCTCAATACACAGCATTCCATAACAAGTTTATATTCTCCTCCCCCTTTATTGATTGATTTGTGTAGCCCCTGGGCACTGTTCCGACCACTCAAACTTGACTTGACCGTTGGAGCGTATACGGCCGCCACCACCCCCGTCGGTTCCGGCCGTGTGCGCCTGACCATTTGTTCATTTCGCAGGGAGGAATACGTGGAGTAGCTATAAGTTGGCCACGTGGAGGAGCCATTTTTGGAGGTCAACAGTTTGGCGCCGTCTGTGGGAAACTCACTCCCCATTTGAAGTTTTGCGCTCCCCATCGGAGAAGACACCGGAAAATCGGCGACTAACCTTGAAAAGGGGGCTTCTTGAAAAAGAAAGTCGAATTACAATCCAAGTTCTTACTAGGTAGGATGAGCTACAGCCGTGAAGACAATCCCATGAGAGAGGCCTCTGAAGAAGAGGTACTCATAACAATGTTACTCATCAGAGACTGCATCACCGGCGTCGACGAGGTGAAAGAACAGCCATACTCACTGAAGGTATGGCTCAGATAGCTGCGGGTATGAGAGATATAGCAGCTCAGAATATGGCGATGCGGGAACTTCTCATGCAAGCCCAGGGACACCAGAGGCCCCAAGGATCTTATCCGGTACAGGAAACCCCTTTGTCTCACTCTCGAGGCCACATGAGCTGACACACAGAACGTCCTCTCGAGAGAGAGGGGAACACCGAAGCGATATCTTATGCGCAGGAGAGTCATCCATCAGAACCACTCTTGGGGGACAATTTTTCTTAAGAACACGATGACCAGAGGTCAGTGAGCGTCTTCAACCAGATAGGGAACGATCCTAGCACTAGGGTCCGCCCCGTAAGAGGGTCGGTCCGATCAGACCGCGAAGAAGAGCATGTTCCTCCTCCTCCTCCTAGAAATAGGAGGGAGAGGAGAAACTTAGTCGATTGGGGGAGCCGGGGGGAAGCGCCTCCTCCACCCCAAGACATCCAAGATGATGAAGGATCAGAGGAGCCCTGTCGATCTTATGAGATTGACGACGATGACGATAACCTCCCTTTCTCAAGGGAAATTCGAAACTTCCCAATGCCAACTAACTTCATGCCCCCTAAGATCCCCAAGTATGAGAGAAAAGGGGATCCGGAGAAGCACCTCACAAAGTATATGACACAAATGAGTCTTAGGGGAGCCTCACCTACTCTAAAGTGCAGAGCTTTCCATTTAACACTAGGCGGAGCCGCCGAGGTGTGGTACAGCAGGCTTCCTCCCCTAAGCATCAGAAGTTGGCCAGACTTGAAGAAAGCATTTTTTGAACCAGTACCTCTCACGCAGGGAAGGAGAGGCGCCAATTCAACGCCTACAAGACATGAGGTAGGCCCCTGGAGAGACGCTGAAAAGCTATCTCGCCAGGTTTACAGACGAAATTACTTACTGCGAGCAGGTCACTGACAGGGAAGCCCTTTCAGCCCTGAAAGGTGGTCTCAACATGAACACTTTGTTTTGGAGGGACGTGTGCAGCAAAAATCCCTTCACATACGACGAGCTGGTGGAGATGATGAGAGTGTAAATTGTTAGTGAGGAAATAATTGATCATCGCAACTGTGCCGCACAGGGACTCCCTCTCCCACAGAGGCAGGTAGGTCGAGGCCCCGCAGCGCACCTTGTTACTTAGCAATGGACCCAAGAAGGGCATACCATAGCTCCCACATCCGGACAGGCCCTAGCTTCCGCCACATTGAACGCAGTACCGGTGTTGGCATATGATAACGCACCCGCTGAGGTAGGGCCGTCTGGAAGAATTGACAACAACAAGAAGAAGAAAAAGAGGCCAAACATGCCCTTGGCAGGAGCAAGATTCTGTACTTTTCATCAACTATACGGACATGACACCAGCGAGTGTCGTGATGCCAATCGGCGCCTTGATCAAAGCAACCCCCACACTTCCAGCAGAAACGAGCATGCTCGCAGATCCACCTCCCCGAGGAGGGGAGGAAAATGTCACCAGGAACAATCTCCTCGCAGAAGAGAATCGAGAAACCGAGGCCAATCCAGGCAAGGGAACCAAGCCCAATTCGCTGGAGGTCAGGTTATCAGGGAAATCGATACCATCATTGGGGGACCCCACGTCGGTGGCAACACCAGGAATGCCCAAAAAAATTATACAAGAGAAGCTAAGGATCCCCCGATGATCACCTACATTGTCGACGAATCGAAATCAGTAGACAAGATGGCCCCAATCACCTTCTCCCAGGAAGATTCAGAGGGAGTTCACCATCCCCATTGCGACGCTTTGGTTGTAAGAGCCGTGGTGGCTAGAAACGGATTAAAACGCATGCTCGTTGACAATGGCAGTTCCGTGAACATATTGTTCGGCTCCACTTTTGACAAAATGCAAATTGAACACGGGTTAATCCCCATGACCGACCCACTGTTCGGATTCACTGGGGACAGCATCATCCCACGAGGGCGAATCACCCTGCCTGTGGAAATGGGTTCGGCCCCCTGGTCGCCCAGCATTTCATGGAATTTCTGGTGGTAGATCATAGGTCGGCTTATCATGGAGTATTGGGCAGACCCGCTCTAAAAGATCTTTGGGCTGTGACGTCCATTCACTACCTGTGCATGAAATTCCCAACTGAACATGGGATTGCGACAGTCCGGGGTGATCAGATGGGCTCCAGGGCATGCTACCTAAACTCGCTGCGTAAATCTGAGCCCCGAACTGTCAATGTAATCCTAGCCAAAGTACCCGCTGAAGTCGGTACGGACGTGAAAATGCTCGACGCCCCTGAACAAAGGCATACCTCTGAACAAGAGGAAGATGTCGTCATGGAAGAGGCCCCTGAACAAGGACACCCTCTTGATGAGTTAGACCCCCGAATAATCAATTATGAACCAAATGCGACCCCCATGGAAGAACTGGAAACTTTCCCAGTTAATCCAGAAGACCCTAATCAAGTATTGCGCATAGGGAAGTCATTATCACCTGAAGTAAAAATGGGGATGATACGATTCCTGAAAGAAAACCTGGATGTCTTCGCATGAAAGCATGAAGATATGGTGGGAATAGATCCTAGGATCAGTTGCCATCACCTTAACATCAACCCCTCCTATGCCCCCATAGACAGAAGAGGCGAGCCCTGAACCCGGAACGGTATGAGGCGCTGAAAGACGAAGTAAGTAAACTTAGCCGCAGTGGTTTCATCAGAGAAGCCATATATCCGAGGTGGATATCCAACCCGGTTCTGGTGAAAAAGTCCAGCGGGAAGTGGAAGGTCTGTGTGGACTTCACAAACCTGAATAAGGCGTGTCCCAAGGACAATTTCCCACTGCCAAGAATTGATCAACTGGTGGACTCCACTGCTGGGCATGAACTACTGAGTTTCATGGATGCGTACTCAGGATACAACCAGATACCCATGTTCCGACCTGATGAGGAAGCTACATCATTCATTACGGACAGGGGGCTGTATTGCTACAAAGTTATGCCCTTCGGATTGAAAAATGCGGGGCCACATACCAAAGGTTAGTCAACATGATGTTTGCCGATCTCATTGGCAAAACCATGAAGGTCTACGTGGACGACATGTTGGTCAAAAGCCTCAATGCGACCGAACACGTGAGTCACATCGACCAAACCTTCCAGATACTCAGAAGTATAACATGAAGCTGAACCCCCTCAAGTGCACTTTCGAAGTGGCATCAGACCAGTTCTTGGGATACATTGTAAATCAGAGAGGGATTGAGGCAAATCCGGCAAAGGTAGCGGCCTTACTAGAAATGAGGTCACCTCAGAAATCGAAGGAGGTCCAAAGTCTCAATGGCCGGATAGCCGCACTCAGCCGCTTCATCTCCAGAGCCACCGATAAAAGCTTACATTTCTTCAATATATTGAAGCAAGGAAAGAGATTTCAATGGACTTCGGAGTGCCAAGAAGCCTTCGAGTCTCTGAAGAAACACCTCGGGGAAGCACCCCTCCTGTTGAAACCCCAGCCGGATGAATCTCTGTTGCTGTATCTAGCAGTTTCAGACGTGGCAGTCAGCGCAGTCCTAACTAGGGAAGAAAATGAGCGTCAATTGCAGGTATATTACATCAGCAAAGCACTTCTCCCAGCTGAAACATGCTACTCCGACATGGAAAAACTGGCACTCGCACTTATCACAGCCTCAAGAAAGCTGAGGCCGTACTTCCAAGCCCACTCAATACAAGTCCTCACCAATTTCCCTTTAAGGCAAGTGATGCAGAAAACGGACGCGTCGGGACGCCTGCTGAAATGGGCTATTGAGCTTAGCGAGTTTGATCTCACGTTCCGACCTAGACGCCCTATCAAGGGCCAGGCCCTTGCCGATTTTATGGTCGAGTTTACTGAAGCCCCAGAAATGGAGGCCATAATGGAACCGATCGAGCCCCCCACATGGAAGTTGTTTGTAGATGGGTCTTCAGGAGAGGCTGGCGCGGGGGCAGGAATTGTGTTGGAGAGCCCAGAAGGCCATTTGCTAAATTGTGCTGTAAGATTCGGCTTCAGAGCCTCGAACAACGCGGCCGAATATGAGGCCCTTCTGGCAGGTCTAAGGCTCGCTAAGGAAATGCAGGTTAGGAAGCTCCTAGCAAGCAGCGATTCTCAGCTCGTAGTAAATCAGGTAAATGGGGATTTCGCAGCTAAAGATGGTAACATGCTTGCATACTTGAAGCTGGTTTTGGACATAATTCCCCATTTCGAAAGGTTTGAACTGACTCAAGTCCCCCGTCTAGAAAATGTCCATGCAGATGCCCTCTCAAAGTTAGCCAGCAGCATGGACACAGAGCTTCTAAGCATCGTCCCCATTGAGCACTTATCGAAGCCCTCCACCTTCGAAGGCGAAGAGTTACTGTGGATAGAAGGCACCCCATTGTGGATGTAGCCCATAATCGCGTATCTGAAGGAGCAAACACTGCCTCCTTCCAGAGGCGAGGCAAGAAAATTAAGAAGAAGGGCTGCATACTTCGTCCTTCAAGAAGACACCCTTTACAAGAGAGGCTTTGCTTCGCCCCTTCTTCGATGTGTGGGCGGCGAGGAGGCCACATACATACTCAAAGAGATACATGAAGGGATCTGCGAAAATCACTCCGGAGGGACGGCTCTGGCGCACAAGGTTCTCCGTCAAGGCTACTTCTGGCCAACCCTGAAAAGGGATGCTTGCCAATTTGTCTAGAAATGTGACAAGTGCTAGCGTTTCTCTAACGTGCAAAGACAGCCTGCTCAGAGCCCCTCTGTAGTGACCAGCCCTTGGCCATTCGCCAAGTGGGGCATCGACTTCATTGGTCCACTCCCAAAAGGGAGGGAAAGCTCAACTTTCGCCATTGTCGCCATCGACTACTTCACTAAATGGGTCGAGGCAGAACCCCTTGCCCGAATCACCGAGGCCAATACTACAAAGTTAGTTTGGAAAAACGTTATTTGTAGATTCGGCATCCCCCACTCCATTGTCTCTGATAATGGGCGGCAGTTCGACAACAGGAAGATGCGAGACTTATGCGACGAACTGGGCATAAAGAAGGACTTCTCGACTCCGCATCACCCCCAGGCAAATGGACAGGTTGAAGCAGTGAACAAAACTATCAAGCACACCCTGAAAAGAAAACTGGATGCTTCGAAAGGTGCCTGGGTTGACGAACTCCCCCACGTCCTCTGGGCCATCAGAACGACTTGCCGGACTGCAACCGGCGAAACCCCATTTTCCATGACCTACGGAGCCGAAGCAATGAGTCCGGTCGAAGTTGGGGTCCCATATCATCGACGGATACATTTCAATGAGATCAGCAACGACGAGGCACGCATAAGTGAACTACACCTCCTTGAGGAAAAGAGAGACACTTCCCAAATGACCTTGGCAAAATATCATCGCAAGATGACCTGCTTTTACAACTCCAAGGTCAGAAACAGAACTCTCCGCTTGGGCGACCTCGTCCTCAAAAGAGTTTTCCAATCTTCAAAACCAACCGGGTCAGGAGTTTTTGGCCCGAACTGGGAAGGCCCTTACCGAACTCGAGGGAAATCCCAACCTGGTACCTTCCAGGTCGAAGATATGTCAGGAAGGATGCTACCTCACAAGTGGAACATCGAGCACTTGAGAAAATACTACCAGTGATAAGACTGTTCCGATCTGATCCTAAGTTGTCATAGCTAATCGGTTGTTTCGATCTAATCTCGGTTGTAAAGTTCATTAAGTGATGGAATCGCCTTTGTAAAGGGTGGTGTAATTTATCTTAGTAATGAATTTCCAGTTCCAAACCAGACCAGCTAGGGAATAGTTTCCTCAGTTTTTCGGAAGGTTCATTTGAGCGACCCGATCGTCAATTATTAGCTGATTACCAAGCGGTTCCTCGTGTTTCCCCAATTGGATTGACCTCAGATTATTAAGAAGTTGAAGTTAGGAATCACTTCCTGCTCACTTAAGTGTTTGGACTTATGTTTGCTTAAGCGGACCGATTCACAATTGTTAACCGATCGTTGTCACGAGGCAATTAGTCTAATGTTTGTCATTCATACAAGTATAAAACAAAAGAAATACAAAGAAGCAGAAGCCAAAAGACTTAACAGAAATTTAACAAAATTTTTCATTCCATTTCACAAAATTAAAGTACATTGGGGGCCGAAGCCATTACAAAATAAAAAGGAAACCCTAATCTGTGGGAGGAATTTCAGCACTGACCGCCTTCTGGGCCTCTGGAGCCTCCTCAATAACCTTATCAGGCCGACCTCCAGTTGGTCCCCCGAACTCTGCCTCCAGTTGAGAGATGTCCAAGGTAGGATGCACCTCCTTCAGTCGACCTAGTAGGCTTTGGGCACTCCACGAGGCCCAGAAGTTGGGAAAGTCGTCGTAAAGGGGATGGTCTTCGAAATGATCAATAAAATTCTGGACCGCCACCTCCCCCGCAGACTTCAATTCCTCCTTCAAAGAGGCGATCTCCACTGACTGGGCCTCTGTTTGCTGCTTCAGCTCTGCCTTTTCTCTGTTAGATGCCTCCAGAGCATCGGTGGCGAGCTTGTGGTGCTCGTTAGTGTGGTCAAGTCGCCGAGTCACCGCTGCCACTTGGCACTCCACTTCGTAGAGCTCTTTCTTCAGCCGCTCCACCTCTGTCTGCGCAGCAGCAAGCTGGACCTCAGCAGCTCTCTTCCCCTCCTCTGCCTTGGTGGCTTTGACCTGGGCAGCTCGCACAGCATCCCCATAATGCATCGCCTCCTCGAGGCGCTTGGCGAGGTCCTCCATCTTGGAGTTTAGATCCTTCACCAAGCCCTCGAGCTGGATGCTTGTGCTTAGTGCCCGGGCCACGCAGGCGCTGTTCGCCGCCACCAAGTCTTCGACCGTGCAGGAGGCGGTGTGGTCCCTCCACTCTTCAGTCCAATATTTGCTGTGGACCACCGCCACCGCAGCTGTCTCTGGAAGAAGAGCCTCCAACACCTCCCTTACGGGCTCCTCTTGATTGGTGCCCAGGAAATCAACCTCTTTGGTGGAGCGGGCCCTTTTTCTCCTCTGCTGTCCCGGAACTTGTTCAATGGGTACAGCCGCAAGAAGCGCTGTGTCCGGGGCAGCGACAGGCTCTGCTGAAGCGGGGCTTCTCTCCGGGAGGGCCACCCCCGTGGGAATAGTTGTCTGCCTCAAAACTGGGGGTGGCCTTGCCACAGTTGGGCGCCTGGGAGGGGCAGCACTCTTCTTGCCCTTCCTTCGGAGGTCAGCCTCCGGGTCCTCCTGAACCTCCTCCTCCGTCGGAGGCTGGAGCCTCTTACTGGCCTCCACCAGCTCCTCCATTTGCTTCTTATACGAAGAGGAGGAGGCCTTCAGCGCCCGTGCCTCAGCCATCATTTTCTGGATGGTCTTGAAGTCGGGGCGTACTGGCAGCTTCTTGCTGAAGTTATCTGCAAAGAAACGAATAAGGAATTAGTACAAGTCTAGGGAGTTCGAAATAAAAAAGTATGGGCTTCGGTCCTATTCCCTTGAGACGCCATTAAGTCGTGAGTGATGAAATGGATGTTCTTCCGGATCAGCCTGTGGTAGGACCTCTTCTTCTGAGGCAGCTGATAAATGACACAGATAGTGTCGAAGTCCTCTATTGATAGCTCGCACCGAGGAAGAGAACCTACGAAAGGAAACATAACTGTTAGACACAAGCCGAACCGAAGAGGAAATAAAAGGAGCAACTACTATACTCACTAAGTGTTGAAAACTTCGCCGGGACTGTAAGGGCGCCAGGGGATCCCCCTCCATTGTGTCCCATCGCCCCGCTGGCCAGCACCATGAGCTCTTCCATTCCTTGATGGAGCTCGGCAGATCGATCACGAATGGAGTGTGGGAACCCCATGACGTCAGGTAGTACCAACCCCGGGTCTTATCCCCCACGGCAGTAACCTTGGATATATAGAGGGTCTGAAAAACGGAAAGGGGCATCTCCAACCCTAATGACGCCTCTTTCCACAACATCCAGGAGCCAACCATCTGGCTCCAGGAGTTTGGATTGAGCTACGTCGGGGTTAGCCCGTAGGACCTAAGCACCAACCTAAAGAATGGGTGGATAGGCAGCCTAAGTCCGGCCCTAAGGATCGCCTCACTAATGGCCACGCAGCCCGGCCTTGGGTAACAGGCTCTCTCTTCCGGCCCGGGGAGAATCAACTCTACACTGTCTGGGATCCTATATTCTGTCCTAAGTCTACCCAAGTCGGCCTCCCTCAATTTTGATGGGTAGTCCGACGCCCCCCAATGCACAGAAGTATCTGGGGGGCTATCTGGTCGCTTCCATATGTTCTCCCTCCCCCAATTATTGCCCTAGCTATTTCTGAGGAGGTCGCCATAGTGGGCTCGTTCACCCTCACTATTTCTAAGCCCCTCCCCAAACCAGAACTCCCTTCCGAGGTCGTTCGTTAAGAAATTTTTTACAGTCCAAATGGGTGCCGAAACTTACGGGTTTGGAAGTTTTTCCTAGCCGAAAATGGTGCAGGATCGCCGGAAGTATCGTTCTCTCTCGTCGGAGTTGCTTCCAAAACGTCGAAAATCGCCGAAAATTTGAGAGCAAATTATGGTTTTAGTCTTGCAAAGGTAGAAACTCTGAGAAAACCCCAGAGTCCTCCTTTTATAGGAAAAACAAGTCCAATCTCCACCGTTGAATTCAAATGCGATCAATTTAAGCCGTTCGTCGCATCCTCAATCCGGGCCGTTGAAATGAAACGCCATATTTGATCTACGCTCAAGATGTCGCTGTGACCTTCACGCTAAATTGAAACGCGTCACCTCGGTTACAACCAGCCGTCAATAATAATTACTAGCCGCAGCAGCCTTTTAGGAGAATGGGCATGGTACCCAACTGTCACCTTGAAAACACGCAACAGTTGTCAAATCATAGGACGTTTGGGTCACCTCGGATGAGCTCCTCCTCCAACTTTACAAAGTTTGGACGCACCTGACGCGAACGCCCCATTGGCTCATCGCTTCGAACGCTGCGTTTCCTCCCATGCTTTACAAAATTCCAGCCATCTCCCCACGCGTCGACCTTTTCCTGTCAACGCATCGGTGCGAGATGAGTTCCTCCTCCAACTTTACAAAGCTTGGACGCACCTGACGCGAACGCCCCATTGGCTCATCGCTTCGAACGCTGCGTTTCCTCCCATGCTTTACAAAGTTTCAGCCATCTCCCCACGCGTCGACCTTTTCCTGTCAACGCATCGGTGCGAGATGAGTTCCTCCTCAAACTTTACAAAGCTTGGACGCACCTGACGCGAACGCCCCATTGGCTCATCGCCTCGGTCGCTGCGTTTCCTCCCATACTTCACAAAGTTTCAGCTATCCCCACACGTCGACCTGTTCTGTTAGTGCATCGACGGCAGATGAGCTCTTTCTCCAACCTCACAAAGCTGAGACGCCCCTGACGCGAATGCCTCGCATCTGCCTATTATCCTAACCTCGGCTTCTGCGACGAAGGGTCCCATGACTCGCGGCCCGGTCAGGAAAACAAATCCACGCATAATATAAATATTCATTTCCGGATTTGGGGGACCACTGTTACGCCTCGATTATTCCCGCCTCGATACCGAAGTGCCCACGCAGCACCATTTACTCCGACCTGAAAACGACCCTCCCGAAGCTTCTCCGAAGTGATATATCGATTCCTACTATTGATCTGCCGAAGCATCTCTCCTCCGAGGTCGGGATCAAGTGGACCCCGGTTAGAAGATCCGACGCTAATTTAAGATTTGTTCTGCATCTAAGGTTTAAATTGATTTGACGTCCCCATAAAGCTATTTGATGTGATTTATCAACTTTATGTCAATTCAACTCGGGGGAAACAAACTGTCCGCCCACTCTACAAGCGCGACTGATTGACGCCTATGAGCAGACGCTTCATACCGTCAGATGTATACACGTGTTCCACATCCCACGGTTCATACCACCTATAAATACCCAAGGTTTGGCAAGAGGCAGAGGTAATGAAACTCTCAATACACAGCATTCCATAACAAGTTTATATATTCTCCTCCCCCTTTATTGATTGATTTGTGTAGCCTCTGGGCACTGTTCCGACCACCCAAACCTGACTTGACCGTCGGAGCGTATACGGCCGCCACCACTCCCGTCGGTTCCGGCCATGCGCGCCTGACCATTTATTCATTTCGCAGGGAGGAATACGTGGAGTAGCTATAAATTGACCACGTGGAGGAGCCATTTTTGGAGGTCAACAGCTGATATAACATTTAGGGACAAATGGTGTCTTCCTAAGGCAGAGCTAAGAATCCTTTTAAAAGCGACATTGCATTTCCAACACAACTGTTTTTTGTACAAATTACTGTGTACTTTGCTCTAATTCCATCACCAATAAACATATTTTTCTATAAAGTTGATCTAAAAATCACATTTCATTTTTAGTCAGCAACACATCCCATTTCTATAGCCATATACTAGTAAGAACTAAGGATTCGTTTGATTGTAAAGATAGAATTGAATTGAATTGAAAACGAATTACAAGAAATTAAATTGTCTAAAAATTGTTTTCCTGGAAATTGTAAATTATTGTATTTGATTGGTATAATTTTTCACGTGGAAAATGTTAAAATAAAAGTGTTTTTTGGTGCTCGTTTGACTTCATGTTTTTTTACATGAAAATTGTCAATTAAAATGATGAATTTTATTGGTATTGAAGATGAAATTTGTTTCCATTGCCAAAAAAAAAACCAAGAAAATCTTCTATTTTTTGGTATTCGTTTGACTTTGTTTTACATGGAAAATTCTAATTAAATGGAAATATTCTTTTACAATAATTCTTAAAATTTGTATCCATTGCAAAAAAATAATAATAATAATAAATAAATAAATAAATCGCTACAGTGCCCGAAAAACGAGTTCTCACCATGAATTCAAGAAAAAAGGTGGAAAATGCTGACGTGACGGCCAAAGGTGGAAAACCAATTTCTTGAAAAATTTTGTCAATCAAATATGCCAAAAGCGGAAGTTGGAATTAATTTTCCGTTTTTCATGGAAAATTTGGGTCTATTAAACGGACCCTAACATTTTTTTTGTTTAGTTGGCACATGACGTGAACTAACGAATATGACAAGAGCGATTGAATTGTAATAAAAGTTTAAATTCGGTGACTCAATTTGAGATAGAATTTTGAAATCAATTTCATCAAAAAGTGAAGTCTTTTTCTAATTGAACTAGAAGGCCCTTATATGACTAAGCAACCACATGGACCTGGCACGATCAAGATAATCCATCCACGATCCACCTAATATCTCCAAACAATTGACCACTCGATGTATTTGTTGAATTTCATTTATTGACTATCTAACTACTACTTTTTCACTAGAGAAAGAGGAAAAATACTATTTGATCAATCTAGTCAAAAGTGGTCGTGTCGTGCGCGGTAGAAATTTTTGAATTAAAATAAAAAAGGACTTTTGAAAGAGTCCCGTTAAAAGACTCAGAATGTATTTTGAAATAGTAAATTCACGATGAATGTATAGTTAAAAATAAGGAAAAAATTTATATTTACGTGTAATATTATTTTATTTTGAAGAATGTATGATTGAGGAGAGAGATTGATTTTGAAAATAATTGAATCAACCAAGAGATAAGAGGATGTTTGTGAGTCATTTTTATGTAAAAAGTATTTTGAAATAATAAATTGATGAGAAATGTGTGGTTGAAAAATAAGAATTTTTTTTATTTACAATGTAATATTATTTTAGTGAAAAATATGTGATTGAAAAGAAAAGAGAGAAAAATGTATTTTGAAAAAAATGAGGACCAAACAAGGCATCAATAAGCAAATTGGGCCAAGAAGGGGTTGAGGAGAGCTTCATCCATAGAAAATATAGAGTTTGTTTGGGAGTGATTTTGAGAATTAATTTTTTGACCGTTAGGAGAAAAGTGGAGTCCACCTGTGAGAGAAAAAGTCAAATATGACGGCTGGAATAGTAAAATAACGGTTAAAAAATCAATTTTTTGGGGCAAAAAATCGCTCCCAAACAAGCTGATAATTGTTTAAGCCCCATTTTGAAGGGGAAAATGAATTTTTGAATAGTGTATTGATGTGAAATGTGTGGTTAAAAAATAAGAAAAAATTTTAAATTTACGTATAATATTATTTTATTAAAAAATATGTGATTAGAATTACGTCAAAACACTGTCTTAAAAAAATGGTGATCAAACAAGGGCAGTATTTTAGTCAGATCTTGCCCGAGCTCCATTGTGAGCTAGATTAAACAGGTAAACAATTTATTAATCTTGGAGTAGAGTTATGGAAGTGATGTGAAGATGGTAATGTAATTTATTTCTCTTTGAATATTCAGGTTTTGAAGACTTCAATCTTATCCTTACTTTGTGGGCTTCGTATCATCTAAACCCTCTCTTCCTAACCCTTTTCATAGAATTTTCTCTTTGAAGATCCAGGCTTTATTTTTTGGGTAATCTTCTACTGTCAGTCCTT
This sequence comes from Olea europaea var. sylvestris, assembly GCF_002742605.1. Classification (NCBI taxonomy): domain Eukaryota; kingdom Viridiplantae; phylum Streptophyta; class Magnoliopsida; order Lamiales; family Oleaceae; genus Olea; species Olea europaea. The sequence continues at coordinate 19,807,907 of NC_036243.1, read as the reverse complement.
TTTTGTGGGGGCGGGGGGGGGGGGATCAACGGATGGGTTGTCATTATTGATTATTGTTATATATCTTTATAATTTTTGTTATTGGATTTTGATCTTTCTTCCATTCAACTATTGTACTATTTGCTTATAGTTAGATTCTTGTTAATTTTATGCCCAAGATTCTATCTGCATTCTTTGTTGCTGCTGTAAATAAGTAGTGGTGCTAGTTAAACCTGTAAATGATCTTGAGATGAACTATTTGCTGAGAGTCTGCTCTAAATGAAAAGCTGTTTTAGTCCCTGGCGGTTGCCTAGATGGTGGTGTGGTGATGCCTGAAGACATAGTTTTTAAGATGAAAGTGTTCAATTTTTAGAGAGCGAGTTCATGAATTTGTTTCAGCGGGTTTAGGAACCAATAATAACTTTCATTGTAAACCGAGCTGTATAACAACTGGAGCCTAATATTGTTGATTGATAAAGCAGAGTCTTAACGCAGGCTTATGAATACAGGATCAAAGTCCAAGTTCGCTCAGTCCTTCTCTGAACGGTACAAAAAGTAGTATGATTTTTCAAGATGGCATAACATACTGGTAAATCACGAGTTTATATCATAGTTTGAGATTAAAAAAGTCACTAATTTATACATTTGGTGAAGAAGTTGGTTACATTACGTTGAATTTTAAACGACAAAGCCTAGAATCACTCGTGTTTAAATCTTTTAGGGCTCCAGCAATGTCAAATAGGTGCTTTTTGTTCTTAATATGGTTCTATCCTCTGCTTACTATAAATTCTGTAAGGCTGTAACTAGAATGCTATCTCTATAATTGTTATGGTGAGCTTTACTGTTTGGTTATTCTCTGCTTTATCTTAGCCTATGTTTGGCTCATATATAAACTATTAATAAACACCTTAGCTACTTTTTATCCGTTCATTTCAAGGGACCCACAAGCACTCATTTTTATCCATTTGTAATTTAAACCGTCTATAAACACTTCTCAAACATGCTTTTGGACTAGAGGTCCTTTGAGAGCATCAACAATTCTGAGGAACTTGCATCTGTTGCCCTCAAAACTTGGGAACAAGAATGCAAGAGATTTGCTACGTACAAACTTAGATTTGCTACATTTGCGTGCTTGCTTACACTTCCTCGATTGATTTGATCCAACGTTTAAATTAGCTTTAGCAATTAAGCAAGTTCACCTGTTAAAACTTGAAAGGATTATCTTGATCTTTACATGTAGATGGGAAAAGCTATGGTTCAGAAATTAGAAGCTATCAAGGGTGGAGGAGGATCCATTAAAGTAGGAACCACTGGAAAAATCAGTGCCCTCATGTCTTGGGAATTAGAATCCGGTAAATTTTCATCTCAGATTCCAGTGTCGTTTGGAAATGATTCTCCTCCAGTTTCTTCCTCAGTATGCTCCGGTGACAGCACTCCGAGAAGGCCGAAATCTAGAATGTCAGTGGGTGAAGCTAGTAGCAGCAACAAAAATCATAAAGCCCCCGAAGTTACCAGGAAAAGGCACACTGGAACTCATCGAATTCCGATGCTAAAAGCTGATAATGTACCCATGGATGGAACTCCTGTAAGGCAAAAACCTGTCAAAAAGCGGCCTGGCATGGTTGAAGTCGTGGACATAACATGTGGGAATCCAAATAGTACGTGGGTAAACCCTATACGGAATCGTTTAAAGAAGCTTGGTTTCTCGAAACTAACTGAAAGCACTGTCTAATAGTGCAAACTTTCAAGATCAGCCTTCAGCATCCTATTAGTGAATCAAGAAAAGTGATTGGCCCAATTGCTTACTGCAAACTCCACAATATAACGTGTGCTTGGTTTTTAACCATGACCACCGATCCAAGCTTTAGTTTTGCAGAGTCACCCGTAGAAGCCAAGTTGTGTGAAGAGCTACTTTGACGGCCTAATTCTAGCCTGCTAAGGTACCCCATTTCTTGCATTCTGGAGATCAAACAATGCCAATCTGATGTAGTTAATTTTTCAAGCCACTTGCTCGAGAATCGTCGAGCCAACTTCTTTGAATTTGTGCACTATCATGTATAGGATAGGAGTGTAAGTAGAGGGTGTGGTAGAAGATGTGGTTTTGTATCTTCTATTGGTAGGGGATTCCCTTATAGTAATTGGGATCATGATTAGATCCTATCCCTTAGGCTTTTGTATGAAATTTTTAACTTGTATTCTTTATCTGAAATGGAGAATAGGCAGCATTGTGTGGTTATGTAGTCACTGAATTTATCTGCATTCATCTATTTAAGTTACTTTCCTGCACTATTCCTTGACTTCTTGTCCAGTTAAAACCTAAAATTTTGAAGCTGCATAGATTTTTTGCGCTGTGCCTTCTATCATCGACCATGGAAAAAATATAGAATGAGCCTGAGGTAATAATTTGAAGGTACTACAAGAATCAAAATTCTGAGTTTCCCCTTTTTGCACCACACGTAAATGGTCGTGGGTCTAGAGGTGTTAAACCGGTTGGATCCAGGCTCCAATACTAGGTTGGACATGGTCCGGTTCCATTTGGTTCTAACAAGAACCGATTCGAGAAATTCTCAGGTATTTAGGCCTCGTTTGGTATACATTAACGTAAAAATGAGAATGAAAAATATAGCCGTTATGGGCCCTGCACAAGAGATAGAAAGTCAAATATTGTGGTTTGATATGATGGATAGCAGTCATATTTTTCATTTTAATGGGCAAATAATAGGAAACAAACGGGGCTTAGTAAGTGGAACAGTCAGGTTTAAATTTAATTATGGAATCGTTCGTTTCCATTCGGTTCTTAGGTTCCGTATTATAATTAATTTTTTAATTTTTTTTAAAGTTACACTAATTCAATTAATGATATATTCAATTTTAGCTCTTACAAAATAACGTAGTCCAATTTTATGTGTCTTTTGCGTCTCTCTTTACTGTGCTCTTTATAGATTTGATTATTAAAATCACATGAAAATGAAGATAGTGAGCTTAAAATAATTAAGATAGGCGTTGTCGAGTTTTAATTCGATTTCTCTAGAACGGTAGAAACGACATTATAGTAGAGTGACAGATTTAGATAAAACTTAAATCAATTTGATTAAATTGACTTTGAATTGAAAATTAGATATATGAAAATCATATTTTTTTTGTTTGAACTAAATTAACTAGTTAACAAATTTATTTAGAAAAAATAAAATAATTTTACTTATTTAAAATAAATTAATTAAAAAAATTAGGGAGATTCGATTTTTAGGGTTTTGATCTAGAACTGAGAATCGAATCGAACCCATCAGTTCTAGATTCAGATACCGTTCGGGTATTTAATTTAGGAAGAACCGTTTGATTCGATTAGGGAGTTTTGTTCAGCTCTATCCAATAGTTTGGATTTTGGTATATTATTAATATTACTATGTTATTTTTTTACGAGTCTTTTTACAATGTTTAAACTAAATAGAATTACACTTTGCCATTTAGCCATAGAAATCATATGTACAAGAATTATCTCTGAATTAACTGGATTTACAACAACCATACTCCCTTTTTTTTTTTTTTAATAAAACTATAAAAATAGTAAATACTTTTTATACAATTTGAAAAGGCGTAATAATCCATTGTTTTATTTAAAAATATCTTAAATTTTGGTTCAATAAAGAAGTTTTTTTTTCCCAATTAATTATCAATTAATAAACATATATTTTTTATTCTTTCATGAAAAGGGTTTATTTAATTGAAGAAACAAAAATGTAATCAATAAAAAAAATTAAAAAAAAAGTTGAGTGGGAAGAGAAGCTTGCTCCCTTATCAGAGCCAGGTTTCGATCCTGGGACCTGTGGGTTATGGGCCCACCACGCTTCCGCTGCGCCACTCTGATCTGTTGGACAATGTTTAGCTCTATATTTATAAATCTATAAATATGTTCATGCCAATGATAAGGCTGCTACCTGGATCGAGCGTGTCTGAAACTGAAAAATGGCCACAATTTCAAGTACTCTCCAGCTAACTTTCTTCCTATCAATACCCACTAATTCTTCTTCATCTTCCTCAACTGGGTCTACTGCATATTTCTCGAAGCTCAATTCTAAGTTTCTGGGTAGCCCAAGAACGAAAACTCTAGGATGGTTCAGACCCACAACAAGACTTGGCCCAAGCTCTGGTTCAAGAACCACGTGCTGGTTCAGGTTTGGCAAAAATGGAGTTGATGCTGAAGGTGCCGGAATTTACGGTAGCCAGACCCGTGATGATTATGACCGTGACGATGTTGAACAGGTAATCGCTTATCCCATTCTATTCTAGGAATTTTTGATAGCTATTTAACTAGTTTTTGGTAATGTATGTAGGATATGTGAGCTATATCTATTAGCTCAGGTACAATTATTCTAGAGCTTAAATTGAAAAGATTTTTCCTTTAGCTGAATTTTTAGTTCAACCACTGAAGCCATTATGATGTGCTTGCCTCCGCAATTTGTTTCTAAACTTTTACTGGATCTTATTAGTGTTTCCTGTTTATATTCTACAGGGAAATTGAGATGAAACCTGTATGGTTTTGAATTTCTATTGCTAGTCCCTTGTAATTTGGTTCATCTACCATGCCTTGATAGTTGATAATTTTTGGGGTGTGAAAGTAACTTTTATATCCTTATTACATTGTAAGAAGACAAAGGCTACAGATATTAGAAAGATTAACACTATTTGGCTAGGTTGGAGCTGGGGGTAATTAACAAGCTTTTGATTTAAATAAAAATAGGTGGTTAGGGGACTGATCACAGGGTGATATTAAGAATTTGAAACTGAAAGGGATAATTTTCTATTTACCCTGTTTATGATAGGTTAATACTTTGAGCAGAGTCGCAGAGTCAGTGCTAAAATTTTAGATTTGAGTCACATTTTGTTGTAAAGTAATATCACGATTGCTTTTGTCTAAGTTCTTGAGGTTTTATGTAACAATAAGTACTTCCGAAAAATCTCTGCAAAATTTTATGATGCTATGGATTCTATCAAATTGCCCATTAGATATATGAAGTGGATTTAGTCATTAGTATCAGTGAAATTAAGGTATGTATTGGTGTTTGTATGGCGCTTGAAACAGATAATATAGAAATATAGAACAGAATTATAAAAGAAATGGTGAAAGTTTGTTTGCATTAGGAAACTAATTTTGATTAGCCTGCTGTTGCGGTAAAGAAGTTGAAAATGGTTTTGGTAGAAAGATAGGCAGGTGCTGGTTTTAGACGTTTAATAATTTGTTGAGGAAGTTCGCTCTATAACTGTAGCTTGATTTGCTTAGATAAGAAGTCATGATAGAAATTGTACCATGGGCTTTCAGTTGATTAAGGGGCGCAGTTAAAAATCTATGCATTACATGACAGTATAATTTGCCATATGAAAGGTGTCTTCTTGCGCCATGGCAACTGAAATGGCAGAACATTGTCAAGTATACGGAAGTCTTGCTTCTTGTTTAAATTTTGATCACTTTGCTAGTTTTAACTCTTCAGTGAATCTTGAAATAGTCATTTATGTGATGAGTAGTTAATGGACTGGGAGAATTTTGATGACAATAATATCTGTCTTAAGCAGTATTTCAATTATATGGGCATGCTAGCTGTGGAGGGTACATATGATAAGATGGAGGCCCTTTTGAATCAAAACATCCACCCAGTCGACATCTTGCTGATGATGGCAGCCTCGGAGAGCGACAAGCCGAAGATTGAAGAATTGCTAAGAGCTGGAGCTGATTACACTGTCAAAGATTCAGAAGGCTGTAGTGCCCTTGAAAAGGCAGCAAGTGATGAAATCAAGGACTTCATTCTTGGATTTGCAACTATGATTGTAGAGTTCAAGACATAGTTCACTCTACAGTTAGTAAGCTCGATAGAATATGCAAAACCAAGGTTCAAGTCAATAGACACCTAAGCTTGTATGATTTCTACCGTACTACAAAGTAATATTTTCATTTATCTTATTTCTTTCATATGGGGGATTGTTATATGTTTAAAACGATATAATTATACCATAAATATAAAATGTGAAAGAAATAATCAAATTAGATGAAGTGTTCAAGTGGTAGGAAATGTGGCATATGTGTGGAATGTCAGGGGTTCGGATTACTTCCCACGCAATTATTAAAAAGTCCTGATTGGGACCTTGAGCTTCCATGACTAAAATAAATTTTATTTTATTTTATTATTTAATGGGTCAAACTAGCCAGTATTTTCTGACCATTTGTTTTTGTAACAACCCACTTACAATCATTAAAATACCCACTACTCAGTCATTAAAATTCTGCATTACTCTCTGATCATGATGAAGATTGTTACTTCGATCTTGCCTATATAAACTCATATCTCGTTCTGGGAAAAACATACATAAAAAAAAACGAAAAAATCATTTTGCACCAATCCTTCATTTTCATATTCTGAATTTCTTATACTGGGGTTTTTACATATATTCTAGAATACAATTGAGAGTTCTGAAAAAATCACTCGTGATTGCTTCACAAGTGGTTTGTGATTGTTGTATTCTGGGAGTGATTGTCCATGGAGGTCGCAGCAGTTATGGACGGGCAATTTCACTTTACGACATTGTGCTGTCACGAGACTCGATTAGACGATAAGTTTTCTTTCTGTATTTTACCGTTGTGCATGTTACTGCAACTGATTATTTTCTCTAACAAAATTTTCAGTTCAAAAGGCATAATGTGATGACACTTCTTCAAAATCATCCAAGGTCTACTAAAATCTTTTGTAATTTTGAACCCAAGAAATTGATTTTTTTTTTTTTAATTTTTTTTGGCGTGGAATTCCATCTATATTTTTATATAATGTGGCGCATAATCCATTTTTTGACCTAAATTTGATCTTTATATAGTGCTTTGAGTTCCTTGAAAGTCGTGAAAAAGAGTTGACCGATGTACCATTAGATTTGGAAAGAAAAAAGAACTTTCCTTGTACCATCTGGACTCGACCACTGGACAAATACTTGAGTCCTACATGGAGCGGACGTCCAATGAGAAGCTGCCACCTCATTGGATTACCCAACCTTGCTCAATGAGATGAGGCTATTTCGGGACTTGAGTACGACGCTCGCACCATGTAGGACGATACCCACCTATCTCTTCTATTGTGGGTGGCTATTGACTGTTGTTGATAGCCATAAACAGGCCCATAGACAGAAATCGAACATAGTTTATTCAATTCCAATTGGCAATCCCATATCAAATTAGGTCTCAAATCGAGGCAGGCTGGCTGTTGCTTCAGATGATGTGACTTTTCAGTTTGTAGTTATGCTTGCTGCAACCTTCACTCCCTATATTGCATTTTGCAATATGCTTTTGGTCCCCGAGTTTGCAGTTTTTGGACAGGTTTGGTACATAAGCTTCAAACGCGCATAATTTTGATCCACAACTCTAGATTGATATATTTTTTTGGGTTGAACTTCAAATTCAGCTATCTTGTTAATTGGAAATCAATTTTCCTGTGTAGATCTCTGTACAAAACTTTGTGCATTAATTTCCTCAGGTACTATGTACGTGGGTTCTCCGTTCTGCAACGTTTGGTCTTTATCCTCAAACTTCATCTTGCATGGATCTTTAACCTATAAACGTAATATAAATGCAATGCTATAATAAAATTTTGTTCAAATAATCAAATATTAAGTAAATTTAAGAGTCTCAATAATTGTGTAACTCATCATTTATAAAAGTAAGTAATCTCTCAAAATTAACCGTAACATCACAAGTATGTGATGAGTACGAGTCCAACCAAAATTTGAGACGAAAGCCTACACGACAGAAAAATATATAAAAGCAAAATGGTGGGGAAAAGTCTACTTTGGAAGGTGGCAATCAGTCAATTACAATTGGTACACATCTTGCCGCCTCTATCATTTGAGATATGTGTGATTTTTAACTTTCTTTGATGTGCCAACACGTGCCTACACCATATTGAAGATTACCATACCTAATGCTACTTATTAAAAGGTAACGTTCATATCTTAATCTTAAAACTATAACATTTGATGTCCTAACGAGATAAAACCAGCCTTTTTTTAATAACTGATATTGAGTTTGGTGCTGATTTACAAAAAAAAATCTCACCCAACCTCCATGACCTTAAGTTTTAGCAAATAATATTCAAAGTTAGTTAGGTGGTTTGCTCTTGGTGTCTTTGTTTGGACCTTCACCCAACTTCCAAGGCCCTCAAGTTAGTTATCAACACTTATAGGCTGAGGTGCGTTTGGTGTATTCTATTTGACAAAATTTAAGAAATAATTATTTTGAAGGTCACTATGTGAAGAATCGATTGTTTTATCATTATAGACCTACCTCGTATACTAAGATATTTATTCTTTATGATTGTGTATTTCACGGAAGAATTGATGGGTAATGGACGAAAATAAAACATAATGTAGATTAACGGTCCATTTGACAGGACCCGTACTTCTTATAAAACAGTTTATTTAGGTATATTTTCTTTAAAAAAAGTTTTTCCCACAAGACAAATCATTTTCTAAAAAATTATCAAAATATGTTCAAAAACAGATTCTTAAACATACAAGATATAAATCTTTTTTTAATTTTCAACTTCACTAATTTTCACATTTATAAAGATTGAAGAATACAACTTTTGATTGTACTTTAGACTTTAATCTCTTGTTCTGGGCTGCTTGGCAGGGAAAAAGAGGGGCAATATGAATATATTTTATATATGGAATGCTTTATAGATAGGATAAGAATTATATATGTGTGTTATGCTTATGGGGTTTGCAGCTTTTTCTTTATTCTTAAGTATATAAAACTTTATCATTTTTTCTTGATCTAGATCCACCAATCAAATGCTGTGGTCCACTGATTATTAATTTATAATTATAAATTATATAATCATGATTTAATTTCTTAATAGATTCTAATGGATAGAACCTTAATATTTTTTGCCCTTGTTTGAGCCTCATTTCTGTCATAAAAATGTATTTTAATAATATGTTAATGTGAAATATGTGGTTAAAAAATAAAAAAAAAATTTGAATTTACATATAATATTATTTTATTGAAAAATATGTGGTTAAAATGATATCAAAATACTGTTTTAAAACACACACACATGTATATTTTATTTATTTATTTATTTATTATTATTATTTTATTTTTTTTGTCAAAAAATGGGACTTAGTTGACCTATATAATCAAGCTACGTAGAAAGCAATGAGCCGGCAATTTGGACAGTTTCGGTTGTTATCCACACCGCCCAACACGGGTCAAAACCCGCCCCATGATAACACCTTCTTAGATTAATTAATTATTACTATTAACCAAGAGCATGAGTAAACAAGAAGCCACCAGATCATATAACCTTCATGGCTGGGGCTGCTATAAGAATTCATGAAGCAGCCGGAAAGATGACGCAACTCCGCCGGAGAATCGTCCACGTCAATATCCGGTGGAGCATAATCGACAAAGTTTCAATATTCCGGCAGTTCTTTAGATTCATTTGGGATAGAATTCTTGTTTGTTCAATAGGAAGGCCTATTCGGTACAGAAGATTGTCCCGAAGATCCCGTAATTCTTCGTTGTCGTCTTCCATGGAAGCTATAGAGTCTGGCATAGGATATGAAGAAGACCCCATGACTACGTGCAGCAGTAGCTATGAAGAAGACATGAGTGATTCAGATTTAGTTGCCTTAAAAATCAGTCTTTTGGGCGATTGCCAGATTGGAAAAACAAGCTTTATGGTGAGTATCATCTCTATTATTTTTATTTTTATTTTTATTTTTTTCAGTAGTCGACGCTAAATTTATTGAGAATATTTCTTCCTCGATTATGAGCTGCTTGAAGAAATCATCTGGTGTTTCAGTTTAATATATATTTCTTTATATTAATTTTCATTTGGTTCAATGTTTTAGATAAAGTATGTAGGGGATGAACAAGAAAAAAGGGGACTTCAGATGAAAGGGCTAAATTTAATGGACAAAATTTTACATGTTCGAGGAGCAAGGATTGCTTTTAGAATATGGGATGTGGGAGGTATGAATAGAAAAAAATAATTCGTAAATTTAATTTGCTATGTAATTAAATTAAATTAAAATTTCTTTAATTAGTTTATTTTCCAAATCATAATGCAGGTGACAAAAGTTCTTTTGATCAAATTCCAATTTCTTGCAAAGATGCTGTAGCAATGTTGTTTATGTTTGATCTTACTAGCAGATGTACGCTCAACAGGTATTTTTAATCTTATTTTCTTAAATTCGATAATAATATAAAAATAAATATTTTAATGGGTGTGTCTTTGTGTTACTGTAGTATTATTGGATGGTATAACGAAGCAACGAAGTGGAATCAGGTATGAACGACACTTACTTTTTAGAAGTGCATTTGATGTCCTATAAGATTAAACAATAATTGTTAATTGCAGACTGCAATTCCTATATTAATCGGAACAAAGTTTGATGATTTTGTCCAACTTCCACCAGATATTCAATGGACTATTGTAACTCAGGTAAAAAATTCTGTTTGCTTAAAAAAAAATTATGCCCTGTTTGTTTTCCATTATTCACTCGTTAAAATGAAAAATATGACTGTTATTCATCACATCAAGTCACCATATTTAAAAATCTATTTCTTGTATGGAACCCGTAACAGCTATATTTTTTATTTTCATTCTTATACTAATGTGACTCAAATGAGACCTATATATAATTACAAAAAATAAAAAATTGATTCTTGTAAAAATCAAAATTTGAAATTCACAAAAGTAAAACTCTATATGACTTTAAAATAAAGTTACATTGGAATTTGTGCAAAGTAATAATTTCTTGGAATAAACTCCCTGTACAGACCCTGTACAAATGGGTCTGTACAGGTCCACATGTGGGGTCCACCCCCATGTGAGAGCATTTGTACTATGCAAATGAGTCTGTACGAATAGTATTTCTCTAATTTATTTAGTCAATTATTTTTTCGAGATTCTTTAAGTATGATTCTATGATATGATTTTTTATTTTTTTTATAATCTTTTAAATATAAATATTTATTAATATATGTGGTAAAGCAGGCAAGGGCATATGCGAGGGCTATGAAAGCAACCCTTTTCTTCTCAAGTGCCACACACAACATCAATGTGAACAAGATCTTCAAGTTCATCATGGCCAAGCTCTTTGACCTGCCATGGACTCTAGAAAGAAATCTGACAATTGGTGAACCCATCATCGACTTTTAAAATTTATGGGGGCATTTGGTGCTTAGTAACAGGCCGAACTAGAAAGTACAAAAGAAAAGATTTTAATTTCTTTAATATTGTAAATATTGTATAGTCTCCACATCATAAACACTCGTATAAAACGGATAGGATTACGAGAATAATTACGTGAATCTTTTTTAGTCATTGCACTTGTTACATTAGCTATTGAGAGAAGAGAAGCGTATGAAGGAAAAACGAATTTGCCTTTAAGGTTTTTAATTGTTGTTTTATATATCCATTTAGATTCTTGCGGGAAGAGTTTGATCCCACACTAAAAGTAAGGTCAGGCACAAGTTAGACTTTTGTATATTTTCATCCACTAAGTTTTAACTTAACTTTATTTCAGTGTTTATTTTGGTAATTAGGTTATGATTATGCATTTTTTTTTTCATTTTTTCAAGTGGAAAAATAATGTAACAATCGATGCCTCTTTTCAGTCTTTTGTTCATGATGACATTCGATTCTCGGATGATTGGCACTACAATATTCACATATGTAAGATAATTCTACGCACAAATGATAAGATAATATTGTTCAAGGTGTAGCCGTATAGAAGTTTTAATTTGGCTTCTACACAAGTATAATGTTTCAAGTATAATAAGTTAATTTTTATTGAATATAATTCTAAACAATAAAATATAAAAAAATATGAAGTACATATTATTGTATTATACAATGTGCAAAGCACATTTAGAAAATTAATTTAAAAGAAGTCTAAAGTTTATGCACTAATAATTGTTGAAATATTATTTTTAGAGATTTGGCTTATGAAATATTAATTATCGTGTTTAATATTTGAAATATGGTCCCCGTTTGACCTCCATTTTTGGTAATGAAAATAGGAGGAATATTATTTTGTTGAAAAAATGAGTGGTTGAAAAAGAAGGAAAAATTTTCGATTTACCTGTAATATTATTTTATGAAAGATTGTGTGGTTGAAAATAGGAAAGAGAAAAATAGAATGTAATGAAATGTAATTTAATGGGAGCTAAACAGGGGCATAAGGCTTCGTCGTTGGAATACTTCATTAACTTGAGATTTGAAATATTTAGACACAGACACTCATCATCAATAATAGGCACACATAAAAATATAAATAAATAAATAAATAAATTATTTGTCGCCGAATTTGAATTTATTGTAATCAGGTTACTTAACTTTATTTCAATTGCAATTGAGTCATCTAATTTAAATAAATTGCAATTGGGTCACTTTAACTTCATAGTAACTTCATAGTGGTATATCTATTTTGGGATTTAAGTTTTTTTTTTTTTTTTGGGAGAATTCTCCATCCTTCATATTAATTTCTTTATTAAATCATTTTCTACTTACGATTTTCATTGGCTGCATTATGAAGCAGATGTAACGAGTATGTTGACACGAATGATTAACATTTGTAGAAGTTAATTTTAACAGTCAAGTAAGCATATTCTATTATGTAGTTCGATGGAATGCAAACTAATGCTTTGATCGTAATTCAATTGAAGTTAAGCGACCCGATTATTGTAGATTAAAGTTTAATAACTTAATTGCAATTGAGATATAAATTGAATGAAATTTTAAATTCACCAAAATAACTAAAAAATAAAAAAAATACTGCAAAGAGAAATTTTCTTTGATCCTTCCATTTGAGAGAAATAGAATAAAGTTACCTATATATATATATCAAGAATAATGCTATGCAGTTCCACTGAAATTACAACCTCAGTTTAGGTGGCGTTTGATGATAGATTAAGCCCCCATTTGAGCCTCATTAATTTTTATTACATTACATTTTATTTGTCTCTCTCCTATTTTCAACAACACAATCTTCCATAAAATAATGTTACACGCAAGTCGAAAAATTTTCATTTTTTTTCAACCACTCATTTTTCAAAAAAAATACCATTCCACCCATTAATTTTTTCCAACGTAATGAGTGTCACACAGGTGTTAAATAAAATGTGAAATTAAATGACTTATTTAGTATCACTTATCATTTAATATTATATTAACGCTACGTAAACGGGGTTATAACCTCAATGGGCTAAATAATTAGAAAAATGCTTGAGGTATATTGTGGTGTCCATTTTGGTGTCCAAAATGGACACTCGGTGCCTCGGTATTGGCCGAGGCGCCTGTGGGCCCAGGTGTGGCAGTTGCCTCGGCTAATGCCAAGGTGCCGGGTGTCCATTTTGGACACCATAATATACCCATAGCACTACCGAAATAATTATACATCGTGGTTGAGATTCGGGCTGGGTAAATCTCTCGAACCGAACCGAACCCAACGGTTCTTGTCAAATTAAATACCCGAACGGGTATTTGAATTGAGAACCGACGGGTACAGTTCCGTTCTCGGTCCTAGACCAAGAACCGAAAAATCGAATAAGAACCGAATATTTCTAATTTTTTTTATATTGAGTAAATCAAATTATTTTAATTTTAATTTTTTCTAAACAAATTAACAATTTCTAAATCCAAATTTTTGGCCTAATAATTTGTTTCATTTCTAATTTTTTAATTTTTGGCCCAATTACCCATGTTATTGTTTCATTTCTTGGCCCAATAAGATCTAATCCACTAAATAACCCTAAACACCTACACTAAAGTGCATAACGTTATCTCGACTCTCGTACTCACTCTCGCAGCCTCGCTAAATTCCAAAACCAATACAATCGTCGACCGACACTGTGACCTCCGATCGAAACTGTGACCTCCGCCGACCGAAACTTTGACCGTAGTGATCATTTGAACAAGGTAGTTTACTAGTAACTAACATTTCAAAACCATTGAATATATCATTAGTTGTATTTATAAAATATTGTTATAAATGTTAAAAATTTTAATTATAGTACAAAATCGTACGGAACCGAACTCGAACAGTTCCATAATTATTTTTTTTTAAATTGTCCAACCATGTAACGCCACGTGACCAAAGTGTAAAACTTACGAGAATATTGCTGTCTGTTGTACCTTAGAGGACCTGCAGAGGGTAGGGTCCATTAAGTACCATTTCCACTGCGTCCTTTAACATGAACACAACACCTTCTTGCTTTTTAATTTTCATTTAATTCGCAACGCATTTAATTAATTTGCAATGCATTAAAGACACAAAATAATCCCGCTTAAAACGCCTGCATTGCATATTGTAACATCCATTCCTATTGGATTTATAGATTCTGAAGAAATCGAATAAACCCCTTCTTTTACGAATCTGTTAGTGATTCATAGTTTTAGACGTTTTTATTGTCTTAATAATTTTTCCAAAAATCATGGTTTCAACAAGTAAAATCAAATCTGTGGATTTCTACAGGTTAGCTGTTTGTTCGAAATTTTTATGCTTATTGTGTGTCTGCCGTCCTAATTTATTCGATCATGAATACAAAATTGTCAATAGATGTGATTGACGTGTAAAATCCAGAAATAAAAAACTCTTCTTTTTGTCTGTAAGGATTTGTTTTGTAGTTCAGATACTGTGTCTTATGTGTGCTGTTTAGGTGTTTGATTGTGGGCCACAGGGGATATAGGACGATTGAAATTGAGTATAAGCATTGGGTTTGGAAATAGAGTAGTGAATTGCTGTAGGCTAGTGGAAAATTTTGTTACTCAGTGGAACAGTCAACAGATATGATGCATGATGTGGGGGCATTGTTGGACCAACCATTTAGAACAATGGAAGAATTATTTTTGGATAATATGCACATTTTGATAAGTATGTTATTGAAAGTGGGATCGGTTTGAATAAAAGTGGACAAGAAGGGTGATGCTGAGAATTTTAGTAATTGAGATTTTGGTACTGTGGACAGTTTGAATATGTACTGTATGCTTTCGTTTCTGGCCCAGTCATTCTAGCAATTTATCAAACTGAAAATCCCTTTTCTTTGCAGGAAAATTCCCAGAGACCTGACTGAGGCATCGTTGTCAGGTGCTGGGCTGTCACTTATAGCAGCCTTTTCTATGATCTTTCTATTTGGAATGGTAGGAAGTTGATTTCTTGCTTGTCCATTATTAGTAGATTTTTGCACAGATGTAGCACAGGATAATAATAAAGTTAGTCATTAATGGAATAGCAATAGCCGTGTGTCTTCTTCATTCTCGATATTCTAACTGCTATTTTAACTTATAGGAATTTTACAGCTACTGTCATAGCAAACTGGAGTGTAACCACCTTGTGCTTATGCCTTCATATTGCAGGAATTAAATGATTATTTGAGGGTGAACACCTCTACCTCGATTGTAGTTGACAATAGTTCTGATGGAGACTTCTTACGAATTGATTTCAATATTAGGTATAAGAGCACACATTCAATTTTCTTAATCATAAACCATCTACCATTGTGTTTTCTTCTTCCTGATGTAAATAACTACTACAATGTCACTAATCAAAAAGGCTGGGGACTCTCTTTATTTCGTGAAATGATCAAATTCAGGGGCATTTTGATAATTGTTTGTTCATTTTTTTTCCTTGGTAGATTGTACCACAGAAATTAAAACAATTTTTTGGGGTGTTTTATTGGAATTTTCTTCTGTAAATGTGCGCGATTTTCTAAGTTCAACTTTGAAAGTGCAAGATAGTTTTGATAAGAGTTTCATTTCGAAATAAGAAAAATGTATCATGGGATTTTTTGAATGGATGATCAATCAGATTAGAAATCATTCTTAACTAGCGATTTCCTCTAGTCTTCATTGTCAAATCATAACATAAGTATTTCTATGTTAAAAACTTTTCTTCAATTTTAAATCAAAAGCTGAAACTAAAATTTGAAATATAAACTTGCTATTTTCATTAACGTCTTGTTTTTCTCGTCTTCTCTGTTATAATGTTCATTTACCTTTCGTCCAAAAGAAAAAAAGGCTAAAAATTCATTTTCCACAAAAGCTACAATGAAATGTTTGGACCAAAAAAAAAATGCTGCCCAGGTCCTCTTTCTGGCTGTCATACTATTCAGTCATTCTTGATTTCTTTGACTGATTGTAAGGCCGGTAACTCTGTTTGGGTTCCTATTATTTTCATCTTGTGCCTGATACTTATGATTCCATTATTTTCTTAGATTTGGAGTAGGCACCCAACCCCCACCCCTCTCCAAAAAAAGCCTTCATGCATAAGAAGTTATATATCCATAACTGTTAGGCAAATTATAGTTCCTGTCGTATTAGAAATACTCTGGATATTTGTTGCCAATGATAATATTTCATGAAATTATGCAAATCTGTTTTTGCTGCTTCTCGTATGCTTATGCTTGACATCACCAGTTTCTGTCCTGTGTCATTTTTTTTCCTTTTAACCTGTGTACCACATATTGTTCTGATCCTTTTGTAGTTTTCCAGCATTGTCCTGTGAATTTGCATCCATCGATGTCAGTGACATCTTGGGAACAGTGAGTTTCTTTCATTCGCTTCTTTAGGGTGTTAATTCAGAAGTTATCCTAATTACCAAACGTGCTTGGGGAATGATATTGTTGACTTTAGGATGAATAAACTTTCTCAGTGCTTGAGCTATTACTACTAGTATTAGGGGCGGATCCAGCACCTGTGAGTTGGGAACCGCCGCCCGTGCTGGATCGGCCGAGAAAAAAGATTAATTAAGATTTATGTAAAATATATGTGTGTGTGTGTTATTGTACAACATTTACTGTAATGGCATGTAGATCATATGGAAGAGTGTTTGCCTTTCCATATGAGATACCTTGGTTCGATTCCCTTCAACAACATGCTTCTTTTTAACTTTTAAACACATTAAATATTAACTAATAATTATACTAATGCTCAACAAGGAGCATAGCTCCTATGGTAGAGGGGTTATTTTTTATGTGAGACGTATGGGGTTAAATTCTATGCACTTTCACTTTTTTGTTTATTTTTTAATACAATAAATAATAATTAAACAATTATATATTATTGGTTTTCGTTTTCAAAATAATTTCTTTAAACTCAAATTATTACTCCATGATATATATACTTTTATTGTTAGGTTTTATTAATTTATTTTATAAAATTCGAATTTGGACAATCTAAGTGCTGCTCTTTATTCTTTTTAGAGTTCGAATAACACTTTTTCTTTTGGCAAAAATAGTTCTATTTCTAAAAATCATTATTTTCAAAAATTTTCATAACATTAGCTAAACTCGAAGCTTGTCTTTACCGTTTAATAATGCTTTACGTATAAACTGTTTTGTTTAATTTCGTAAAAAACTTGAAATTTGATTATACATATATGATTGAAAAATATATATTTTTTTTATTATTTTAGGTTGTATTGCATTATATTTTCAAATTTTATATGATTTTTATGTTTTAGTGTATTATATATTGATTGAAAATTTTTAATATTATTTAATTAAATATTAATAAACAATCTTAATATTGCAGCCGTCAACGACCACCTTAGCTGACTTAATGTCCTAAATCCGCCACTGACTATTAGGGTGTCATGTCAAATCGATAACCTTTTCTTGAACTTGGATGATAGTGAACACAAAACAGTGTTATTTGAATTAATCTGTAAATGGACCTTTGATACATTAAGGGGTTGTTTGACAAAGCTTTTGATGAAAGTGTTAGCATATGTTTATAAATGTTGATGAAATGTGTGGTTAAAATTAATTGTTGACTTTGACATCAACTTTTTAAGTTATACTTGACAAGTTCTAAGTGTGAAATAGTGTTTTTGGAGTGGTGGCTGCGGTTGTATAATCTATATTTTATTTTCTTTCATTTTATTTATTTATTTATTTATTTTTTTTTTGCTGGGGCTGTAACATGTTCTCCAATGAATTAATTGATAAACTTTGTGTAGATGTACTTGTAGATTTGTCTAGATCAACATTCCTCTAATTGACTATGATTGTCGTCTATTGGGAGAGTATAGAAATCAGGGATCGATTGTATGTTTTCAGAGTGAGCAGTGTTGGAAAGGGGATATCTGAAATGGCGTAGTATAATTTTCCCTCAACTATTTATTTATTTGACAAGGTTCTTAGTTTCTTGTCTGTGTTGTAAAAGGGAAATCTGAAATGGATTAAAAGGAAGCAATCATACTATTCTCACAGTTTCTGCTATCTGATTGCTTTCCTTCTATCATATTCCATTCGGCAGATTTGATATGTACTGTGTATATTACTTAATATATATTATTGAGTAGACGTCTTCTTTTCACAGAATAGGTTGAACATAACTAAAACTGTTCGTAAGTACTCAATAGATTCAAATTTAAAGGCAACTGGCTCTGAGTTTGAGTCGGGACCAATTACAAAAGCAATTAAGCATGATGAGGAATATGATGAGGAATATGGTGAAGGTTCTGTTACACTGAATATACGCAATTTTGATAGAATCTCACACCAGTAAGTTGATTATATACAGCTTGCAAACTTCAAATTTCTAACCCTGTTATATATTTTCTTATTACATCTGTGAATGTTATGTTCCTCTACTTATATTGTGTACTGCTGATTTGCATCTTTGTAGGCATGCCATTTTGGTAGTAAATTTCTATGCTCCTTGGTGCTATTGGAGCAACCGCCTGGTACTATTATAATTTTTGCAACATTGTGCTGGTTGGCCTTCGATTGCTTTCTCAATTTCCTTCATACTAACTATTCACTCTGGCTCTGAATCAATAATATGAAATGACAATTATGGATTTGCTAATGCTTTTGCCTTTCGCACGAATTCCTTCCAGAAACCTTCATGGGAAAAAGCGGCGAAAATTATGATAGAAAGGTCTAGTCTTTTAACAGTCTACTGTTATTGCTCAATAAATATAAATAAACTATGTACATGGCCATTCACTCAGTTCTGAAAATGGAGTTGATATTTTCTATGGTATTGTTCCATTCAAAATCTCACTTGAAAAACTTTGGGTTTAGATATGACCCGGAAATTGATGGGCGCATTCTTCTGGGGAAGGTTGATTGCACTGAAGAAATTGAATTGTGTGGAAGGTACTTTCCTGATTTTATCATTTTGCTCATCTATCAGTATGAAAATCTGTAAATATGTTCTTTACGATTCCGATGATTACTTTCTTTTTATTTTTCAGTAAGTAAAACTATCATTTTTATGGATTCATACTAGAAGGATACTTGTTGGTATCCTTGGACATGAACTTGGGTATGGATATTTAGGTGACAATTTGTGTAAGATTTGAAATGGGTTTGCCTATTTAGGTTTAATTTTTTGAAGGGTTTTATGTTTTAATTTTAGATTTTGATTAACCATTTGATCACATGGTATATTTTTCAGGTCTAAGCAATTTGCGGGTGTTCATTTTTGTGGTTTAATTCTATGTTCTTTTTTTCCCTGACATACTTTGAATTATGTTTACACTGGTTGAAATTCCGTAGAGATGAAATAGGTCATCTTTGCTGGTATATTTCTAACGTGCCAAAAAGTATAGTTATGACTGAAGTTTTGCATGGCAATCCTTATGGCTAATTAATTTTATGACTTGAGTTGTTTTATCCATTTTGTATTTTTTAATACAACTGGTTACTCTTTTTGAAGTTCCCATATATAGCCCTTGTTTGAGCCCCATTTTGGGGAAAAGAATGAATTTTTAAATGGTGTATTGATGGAAAATGTGTGGTTAAAAAATAAGAAAAAGTTTTGGATTGGAGTGTAATATTATTTTATTGAAGAATGTATGGTTGAAATGATGTTAAAATACTGTTGAAAAATGCATTTTTTCCCAAAGAATGGAGCTTAAACAAAGACATAAAATCATCATGCATGTAGTAGTTTCTTTCATGTCTGAATCCTTACACCTTTCTGAATCTCTGAATTAGTTGCTTGGTGCCAACCTATGTTCCACGGACAATTCAATTAGGGTAGGGTGTCCGTGTCGGACATGTATCTATACTGACACTTCTCGAACACTCTTCCATAATCGTTTTTCTTTTTTTTTTTTAGAAATATTATATACTTTTTATCTCAAAGTTATTAGTAAATAACAAATACATACTCATGTTTAAAATATTTCAACAAGAAAAGTTAATAATAAGTATAAAACTAAATTTATACTATATAGATAAAGAATTTAATCAACGTGTCGACGACGTATGGTTTCTGTATGTTTTTCAAAAGTGGTGTGTCGGCATATCCGACATGTATTGTGTTAGAAATATGTGTTCAAGTCAGTGCATCAGAGGTGCCAACATATTGCTCTCTTATTTTTTCTTTTCTTGCATTTCTTTCTTGTGATGCTTATATCTCTTAATTTTTAATTTCAGGAATCACATACAAGGTTATCCATCAATTCGCATCTTCCGTAAAGGAACTAATGTCAGGTAAAAAAATAATGCATCTTTTACAATCTCTTATATAATGCGTTTTGTAATTTTTTATTTTTAAATTTTAATTCTAAAGTTTATTTCAGTTTATGATTTTATGAATCTCTAGCCTACTTTCATTTCCAATTTCATTCATCACAAGTACATGACATTGAGCATCTGCATTTTCTTAAAAGGACACTTGGTGCAGTTAAAATGAAAATTTTTCTCTGTTTTGAGACTTGTTCTTTGCGTCTGCCTTTATCTCTGTTTTTGTCTCTTTGCAAGTCATTAACCTCCAGAGCATATTATATAGTTTAATACTACTGAAACAAAGTTTTTGATTTAGTTGAGTACTTCTCAGTTTCGATACCTGATGAAGCAGAATCTGCCTTTTCTCTACGTGCACAGACTAGCTTTATATTGTTGCAAAGAATTATTTGATTGTGGATAACCTATCATATAATCTGGCTTGAAAATGCCAATCTAGACCTAAGCAAATAATATTTTTTTATCTTACCGCTAATCATGGCATTTTTACAAATTTTATTCTGTTTAGAGTCCATAATCTAGCAGGGCTACAATTTCATGTAACAATAGGAAGTTTGTAGTCCCAGCCACTTTCTGCACAGAATGCTTTGTTTATAATGGGTTTGCCTCCCAGCGCCCTTGCTCGGAGGATTTAATAATTCTTTTTTCTGATTAAGAGGACATATGTCATGTGGTCATCAGCTGGTAGACATTTTTATTTGAGCCATCTAAACTGCGTTGTTGTTTTTGACACAGAGACAATCATGGCCATCATGATCATGAATCATATTATGGGGACCGAGATACGGATAGCCTAGTCAAGGTGAGAATTCTAATATTACCTAAAATAATTATTTGGATAGAGAAATTACAGAATTAGGAAAAAAGAGAATCTGCATGGAGGAACTGTGGATTGGGAGGGATATTCTTACTTGAATCTTTGGATTGCATGCTGCATAGAAGTTAGCTAGCTATATGTTGTAATTGTTGGTGTGAATCTCTAGCCTTTCAAGAATGTGAACGTGGTTTTATCCTTGCAGACAATGGAGAATTTGGTTGCACCTATTTCATTGGCATCACAAGAGGTTGCTTCAGACGGTCAGCCTAACAAGACTGATGATGCAAAAAAACCTGCACCATTAACAGGAGGATGTAGAATTGAGGGTTTTGTACGTGTGAAGAAGGTAAAAAATTTAGGTTCACTGGGGTTCATGTAAGGTGCCAAACATTTTTTGTCCTAAACCAAAAGACTTGCTTAGAGTTTCCCCTTGCGGTGATCAATGTACTGCTCGCTGCCCCAAAACATTTTACTTATTGTTATTTCTTAGAATTCATTATTATGTCCATCTTGTTTATGATCTGAAGTATGGTTTTTGTCATTCAGGTTCCAGGGAACCTCATCATATCAGCTCGCTCAGCTGCCCATTCCTTTGATGCTTCTCAAATGAATATGTCACATATAATTTCCCAATTTTCTTTTGGTAAGAAGTTCTCTTCAAGGATGATGAGTAATATGAAGAGATTGCTGCCATACCTTGGCAGAAGCCATGGCAGGTTGAATGGAATGTCATACATCAGTGATCCAAGTGATTCTAGTGCAAATGTTACCGTAAGCTTAACCTCTCTTGCTTGCAACACTTCCTCCCTTTCAGATGAAAGGTGTCCACTGGGTCTAGAAGAGGCCTAAAATCCCTGCCTAGGCATTGATGGTATTTTTTTCATAAAAGAAAAAAGAGAAGTGTCCATTATTCTGGAAGTATGATTAAGAGCTTAGACTTTAAAGTGCGTAAGAATAATGATTTTAGCTTCTTGAACAATTTCTTGAAGAACATTAAACTAATCCTTGTTCCCAACAAAATTTCTTGAAGAAAAGAAATTATTCTTAATTTGGTTTTATGTTGTTCAAAATTTTGACAAATGTTTAAGAGGTCGAACTGGGCTAGGTTTGCTATTACACAGTGTAAATGGGTAATGAACCCAAAGTTTAACTCTCTTTACACTTATCCTACACTTTTAACAGATTTATTGGTTTTCATATAGAATCATATGACCAAAATTGCATGTAAGGTCAGA
Organism: Olea europaea var. sylvestris; assembly: GCF_002742605.1. Taxonomy (NCBI): domain Eukaryota; kingdom Viridiplantae; phylum Streptophyta; class Magnoliopsida; order Lamiales; family Oleaceae; genus Olea; species Olea europaea. The sequence goes on along the minus strand of NC_036243.1, from coordinate 19,785,352 downwards.
CAAAATTGCACAATTATGATCTTGCAATAATCCTGCATTTTTGTTTTGGTGTTTTGCAGATCGAGCATTATCTTCAAATTGTAAAAACAGAAGTGATGACAAGATATTCTAAATTTGTTGAGGAGTACGAGTACACGGCTCACAGTAGTTTGGTTCACAGTCTACATGTTCCTGTTGCAAAATTTCATTTTGAGTTATCTCCAATGCAGGTTTGAGCTAATTCATTTGAAGTACACTCTTAAGATTGCATTGACCTGTTTATTTGCATTCATAGCTAGTTTCTTTTATTAACAGGTTTTGATAACAGAAAATTCAAAGCCCTTTTCACACTTCATTACCAATGTGTGTGCCATTATTGGAGGTGTTTTTACGGTCAGCTCTCTCTCTCCCCCCAATTGTCGCATATCCTACTTAAATGCACCGTTTACTTGTTCTTTTTCTCTCTGTAGTGCAATTAGGCAGGCAGACATTTAACTTTTTGGTCGTGTTAGGTTGCTGGGATTATGGATTCAATTCTGCACAACACTATGAGAATGATCAAGAAAGTTGAACTGGGAAAGAACTTTTGAACAGAAATTAGCCCTAGTCAGTGTATAAACAAAATGGATCGTGTATACTTGACATCTTTTATAGTAAATTTAACAGTGTTTTTGCTGTTGAAAAGTTTGAGGTGTTAGTGAAATGCTTCTCTCTATATGCAATTTATTTTTTGCTCCAGTTGCTACGGTAACTGGCAGAATTTGTTTGAATAAGAATGCTAGTGAAACTCGAAGTCGACGTTTGTGCGTTGAAGCACTTGTTATACAAAATGTGGCTTGCAAGGGATTGATAAGCGTACCCTACGCAATAAATTAAAATGTGAAAGTAACTTCACCATTGAACTCGCAGGTGATCCTATTCATCATATGGGTTCTGTAGTTTTTTCTTTGATGGAATGTGGAAAAAAAAAAAACTAGCATCCACACAAAATATTTTGAGCTTTATTTATTCATTTTTACGCTATCCACAATACATAACGAAGCAGTGTCCAATGCAAACTTTGCAAAGCTATCCCCTTATTTCTTAATAGTGTCAACAATCAGTAGGGTTTGAGGTTGAATCGACCAAGAGAACGAAGGAAAAATTATGGACAAACAAACCAAAGAACTTCAAGGGGAAAGAAACGAAAGCCAATCGATTTGGATGCATATTTTCAGTTCAAAAAAATAAGAGGGATGAACCTACAAAAGCCCCAATGAAGCCTGCAGTTGAGCAAATAGCAGAAGCACCATTTCGAGGAGGAGGATGAGATTCGTGAGAAGGAGCTGCAGCCGGGTTTTCCTCCCCCGAGGGAGGGGGAGAAGGAGACTCTTCACCGGCAGGAGCTGGAGATGGTGGCACCTCTGCTGAGGGAGGTGGAGAAGGGGGGACTTCACTGGCAGGCGCTGGAGATGGTATTGTTTGGTTAGAGTTTGAAGAATGGTTGCTTCTATCTGCCATCACAATTACTGCCAGTTTTTCATTTTTCTTACAGTTATCTTCAACTCCACTTATGAAGTAACATGGCCCTGATTGATTAAACTTGAACACTGTGTGGCCATCGGAGAATTTTTCGAGGGGTGCAGCCGTGTTGCAATTTGTGTAGTCATCCTTAGTTACGTGTAGCACAGAGTCTCTATCAGCAGGATAAACAAAGACTGCAAAATAGCAAAAACTTGATGAAGATGAAAGAAAGCACCTAGTTCGGTAAAACTAATTCAAAGTGGAGAAAATAAAGGAAGAGTTCTTCTTACACAGGGTGTCGCCAATCTGAAACCTGTTCATCTCTGCCCACTTATTGAAGTTGGCTGCATTAGGATCACTAGGAGCTGCCCAACTGCCTTTTGGACCTCCCACCTTGAATTCATAAGCATTGCCCTTCTGAGTCAGTAACAGAACACTAAATAGCCCCATCAAATAAAAGGCTTTTCTATTCAATACTAAAACAATTTCAGCCATCGAAAAAGAACTTGAAAACGAGCCTTCTAGCAAAAATCTATATTTTAAGAGTTTTTTTTGTAGCTATTGGGATTTGGGGTGAACACAAACGTTGATGGTGAGGGTATTTGTAGATGAGGTTGCATCTTTCTTTATAAACTGTGGCAGTGAAGCTTTTTCTTCTTTTTATTATTATTCCCCTTTGGGATTTCTTGGCTTCCAGCACAAAGCATATGACCACTTTATTCAACAAGACTGTGCTGGTCTTGATCTCTTTTAGTATCTTATTCAGGGAGTTTATACTTTGCTTCATCATTATCAAGAATTTTCATTTCTTGCACTTTGGGCAATGGGATTTGAATTTTGAAGTGTAGATTCCCCCTAACACTCCAGATTAAACACAGGTATCAATTCTCGGATCTTACTTAGTTCCCTCGATTCCCCCTTCTGATCTGAAATGTTCTCTTGACATACACAAATGGTAGAGAAAGAGACAGAGTATTAGGCCATATATCAATGAAAATATTAGTGTAAGTGCAGCCATTTGAGAAAAAAATCTCTCTCTCAACTTTTTAGATAAAGTGAATAGAAATTTTACAGTGTTACAGACTCTCGAAAATGTACAAATCAGGATAAAGCATATTAGAGTTCCTTCAAAAATATTGATTACAAGTACAAACCCCTTAAGCTTTCAAACGAGATAGTCACTTAACACATTGAATAGATAATAACTTCAAAATTAGCTTGAGTTAAACGAAGTTATTTACAAGACTGTGGGGGATAAGTTTCATCATCTAGAGAGAAATAGCCTACATCAGGCTTAAGGCCCCTAACATAGTGGCTTAGTGAGTTGGTAGATGAAGAAGGACAATAAAATGCTTGATACAAATTTTTTGGCCTCGTCATCGAAGGCAGCAGGGGAATGGTAGAGAGACCAACCAAGTGACATAAAGGCGAAAGAGCGTTTGGGAACAAGAAGTCGAGTATGATGAACGGTTCATGCAAAGCCCCGAGAAATCAAATATATGCATTCATCGAAAATCCTGATTTTCTCCAAAATCAATTATCTGATTTTGATCCTAAATAAGGACCTATTTTCTAAGTTCTAAGACTAACTAGTGAAGAACGTTCAAGTCCAGATTGACAATAGTACTTTTTGACTCTTGAACATTACCAACATGCTAAAACATTCAATGCTAATTTGTAATAATAGCTAAATGCAATATAATCATTCATAACAACAATCACAAGTTCCTATACATCTCAAACTTGTTACAGTCCCTTCATCTACTTGTCGGATAAGAACCAACCAGTCTTCGATAATCTTTGTTGCATATCCTGCCGTTGGTTATCTTGTCAATCACAGCGTTTCCGTTTATTTCCCAAGACAGAGAAAGGATTAAATCTATAAATCAAAATCAAGAAAATATCTTTGTTCTTTATCAATGCTTAAAAGGAATAATTTTCATTTCTCAAATTTTGTACCCTGGTAAGAAAATTCTGAAATGTGTTCTCAGTTTAAGCGACCCGATAACAGCACAAAAGTAGCAGCAGAAAGCAAAATTGCTGACAGCATACTGATGGGGGATCGGGTGGCGCCACTTCTTATGGGAAGTTGTTTTGGAAGAGCACACTCTTCACCATTGAAGAACACTTTTGAAGGGAACCCATCACCTTGTGCAACTTTTATATGGGGGGTGTCTTTTTTCAAGAATGAAATAACAGATTGCTGTTTTCCAGGAACTCTGGGATCTCTATCCGGGTGAGTCCCGTTTACCTCTCCTACCAGGTAATTCAATCCTGGTAAGCCTTCCATGAAGATGGTGTTACTGGGTCGAGTCAGTTTGGTGCCGTTGAAAGAGTAAACTTTCTCGTATCCCGGAAAGGCCTTCTTAAACTGGAATGCAGTGAACCAATCAACGAACGGAATTTCATCCCAGTTAAAAAGTGTGATTCTTGCAGTCCATCCAGTTTTGTAATCAGTGTCAAGATGCCAGTTGATGCTCACCCCACAATTGTCAGGGCACGGCAGTTTTGCCGGCAGTTTGTGGTGTTTCAGTTTAGACCAAGCTATTGCTTTCTGCGTCCTATTAGCGAAAGGCACCAGAAGTGCATCTGGAGGCAACGGCAATGGCGCAGCATTTTGATTGCACCCTGCATCATCATCACAGCCGCATGCGCAGGTGTTGCAGGGTACAACAGAATCAGCATAATAAGCCGAGAAAGAAACACAGCATTTTGCATGCTTCGGCTTGGGATGTGTTATGTTGCAAGAAACTTGCCAACTTGCAACAGCAGAATACGTTGCAGCGATTCCACTGGGATCTGGAAATTCTGTCGGATCAACCCTAAAAGGAGGGCCACATTCGTAAGTTGGATTCAGCAAACCTTCAATTTTCCAATTCTGGGGAGGATAAAGTGCTGTCCTGTTCATATCAGGTGGAAGCTTGAGAACTTCTAACTGAAAAATAGCTCTTGCCTTGGTTTCATTCATAGTATTTGGCAAAAGGGTGCCATTTTTACAGCAATAAGGCAATCTCCCAACCTTGTCATCGTTCTCTTTCTCAGGAGGTAGGTCGGAAATAATTGGCTTTTTCTGGCAATTCATTACAGTCGAGAAGTCAAAATCCTGGTAGTATTGTCCCTGTGGACCATAAATGCAATCTGATGGGTCTTTTCTGTGAGTGTAGGCTCCCTTCATGCTGTTAATGAATTCATTTCTCATCCACTCCCAAGTTAAGTTCCATTGATCAAGTCGACCAAGTGGATGATTGTTGTCAATGGTAACCTGTGCCATGTATTTGTTTTCATATGCCTGAAGAATGTCGTACGTGAAGGACAGGTCTCCATATTGGCGAGGCATGAATTTGGTTTTGATTTTCTTAGCCTTAAATTTAGGATCCCTTTTACAGCAGACATGCATGTAACTTCCTGAAAAATAATGTAAAATATCAGAACAATTTTTTCTTCAATTGTGTGGTGAAAGCCGTATAGTTCATCCATTTTTAAATGGATATCAAAACTTTTCGACAAAAATCTGTCGTCTTCATCTAGACTTTTAAATGAACGAGTATTCAATAAAGAACACATACATTCAGGTCGAATTTTTGCGAAACATTAAACATAGATAGATATATACCTCGACGCGTGGCTCCAGGACATTTATATCCATCATTGACTAGCTTTACTGTCTTAGGCATGGGAGTGGCTGAAGGCTTCACCCCGAATAGCGTTCCTTTAATATTGACCTGCACCATCATCTTAGTATAATCCCCGGCAGTGTCAATGGCGGTTTCCAAATCAGACTGTGGGAATCCGGCAAAAAGGGTCCCATTCTTTCCGACCTTAATCGGAAATCCATCTCCATCTCCATTCGCAACCACCGCCCCATCGACTGAAACCAGCAGCTCCTCATGTTGAAAACCAATTAAAATCTTCCACGATTTCAGCTCATAAGCCCCTGCATTCATCACTGTAGCCATCGCCTTGAACGACCACGCCTGCGCTGAAGTGTTCTTCACCAATGGATAAATTTTCTCTCGACCCATAAAATTATAGGTGACAAAAATGCCATCACATTTTCCTTGCTCGGGTGGAGGCGCCGCCGGGGTATCCGGCGAGTCATAATCTTGAGCCTTAGTTATCTCAATGGTACAAGAAAACACAACAAGAGCAATGCAAGAAAGCACTCTCCAGGGTATTCTTCTTATCAACATTTTGGAGTTAAAACTATGTATATGTAAACGACAAAGAAGAAGAAAAGATTATTTGAGAAAAGTGAGGATATTCACCAGCCGACGCCCCGTGAGACGACACACGGTGCAGGAAGGTGACAGAGAAACTCGAAAAGAAAACTTTGTTTGAGACAGTTAAAATGGGATTATAAGAGTCGCAGAAATTCGTATGACCTGTTCACCTACGTTCTCTTCCTCTAGTTTTACCTATTGTTGCGGAGAAGACAGAGATTCAGTTAAGAAAAAACACAAGATTTTTCTATAAATAGAAATTACAAAGCAAGCCATTTATATATAAATAAAGAGTTGGGGAAATTTGACCCAATTTACAAGTTTGTTTCGTAAAATAAAACATAATTTTTATTTCAGATAATTCATATTTGAAATAATTAGCTAAACGAATCGGTAAATGAGGATTTTTAAAGCTTGCCTACCGCCCGACTTCCAAAAATTCTCAACGTTGTGGGATGGTAATGGCTGTCTGCCCCGTAGCCATTGTAGCGTCCTATTGCATGCACTTATGCATGGGTAGAGAGTGATGGTAGGGTTGGGAGTAATAAAAATACGACTATTTGGGCAGGTTTGATGGATGCCACTTTTCAGTTCATTTGACGAGACAATAAAGGAGAAATTTGCAACAGTAGAATGTAAAGGCCAGGCATTTGAAGGAAATTTGCAGACAATTTGACCATGTTTAATGGGAAATGCGGCTTCAAGTTTTGGCATTTACGTCAGGGAGGAGATGGCAACACAACTCTGGTACAACGTCTCTACAACAAGCTCAAGAATTAAAATATGTTCTGTGGATATATTTCGCTTCACCGTCACAAGAGCTAAACATTCGCGAGTTGCAGAACTACATGGGAAAAGCCTTGCACGTAGATCCTTTGGGTGCGATGATGAGGACATGAGGGCTGCCAAACAGGGTCGAGCATTGAAGAATGAAAACATGGTGAAATCTTCCAAGAAGAAGTGTCTTCCACAATGGAATTTGATAACTGAGATTTTGAAGTATTTACATAGTCGTCTTCTATTTCAGATTCATCCAAATATTGAGTCACCATTGATATCTGTACATTCAAGAATGATGTCTGGATTACAGAAGATTGGAATTTCTCACAAATAACAGAAAAACTGACAAAAAGGTGTGCTGGTTTGCCACTAGCAATTATCACGATGGCTAGAAGTTTGAAGGGAGTTATTGACATGACTAGAGGGGTGCCCTGGAAGAACTAATAGAATGTTTCATGGGACAAGATGACATGAAAGATGAGGCGTTACCGATACTCTTATGCAGTTTTAATCGATTGAAAGATCCAACACTAAAAACGTTTTCTGTGTTGCTCATTGTATCCCAAGACCACCATATCCAACTAGACGAATTGATAATAAGATTAATTTAAGCGGAGCTTATGGAAAGAAGAAGCAGGCACACATACTTCGCCCAAAATCATGCAATATTGAATAAATATAAATTGGAGAATGCTTGCTTATTGGAGAGATTTAATAATTTTGGAGATGAACCTGTGAAGACACACTGACATAATCAGAGACATGGCTTTAAGGATCACTAAGAAGAGCCAAAGCGTATGGTAAAAGATGAACTTCAAATAAAGTTATACGGGAGCAAGAATGGAAGGAAGATTTGGGAAAGGTTTCCTTAATGCATATACAGGATACTACAAAAGAAAGAAAGGTGACTTTATTTTTGCCATCTCTCAATGGGTAACCATCTCCTCCATATATCAAAAAGACACAACTGTGGAGAAAGAGACAATATGGTGGGAATTTACTCTACTCACTCTCTGAATGTTAGAATTTGTAATGAGTACTGCAAGATTGTGTAAACATCACCTTGAATGCAATACATAAGGCATCCCAGCTTCTCTTTTTGTCAAAGGTACCATATGACCAAGAGAAACAGTCACAAATGTATAACAAGGCCATGGACGACAGAAATCACACAGATGCGACAACAAAGCAGCAGCAAATTTGGAATCTCGACTCCGCAAATACATCCATTACTGTGCACGTTCGTTAGCACTAATAAATGTTAACAGTAATAAACGTCACATTACCATCACAAGACACTTGCAGGAGAATTAGGTGGCAAACAACGGAATAAAGTTTACAGTCTCCAAAAAAAACATAAAAGAACTATTAGGTAAATGGACTAAGTTTGCATATCATGTTTGGAAAGGCAGTTGTGTCTGCACTGGCACGAGAATAATATAGAACTGTGCAGTAACTAATGCCGCTGCTCAGAAACCATGAATCTTGATCTGCTCCTTCTTCATAATTCCAGCCTGATTTGAAACCAGATTAAAACATAACATTTGGTCAGAAAACTTCATAATTCCAGCCTGATTTGAAACCAGATTAAAACATAACATTTAGTCAGAAAACTGAAAAGCCCTAAAAATTAAATATCGTCTTTTCCGCCTCACGCTCACCAAATAAAAATCTTAAAGATGCTTTCTTCAACTTCTCTTCCTCCTTGGCTAACTATGATTTCAATTTCTTACAGGTCACATTTTACAAATCAAATTTTACATATGATGAGACACAAAGGAACAGACAAAGTGATCACCTGAACAAGAAAGGTGGAAACATTCTTTCGCTGATCACCTTGAAGTTGAATAACCTACACAAGATAAACATACTTCAACATCCAACTTGCTGAGTTGCAATTAAATGGAAGGAGGCAAAGAAAATAGATCATCAATCAAGAAACAATACACACCTGGCCTAGTTCTGGGTCCTGGACAACAGTACCATTGCAGCAAAACTCTTTCTTAAGATCCTTGAGTATTTTATTATAACTGAACTCTTTCTTCAATCCCTGCACAGTTGTCAGGCTTTTCCTACCATTCCTTTGCTGTACGCGAATATGAACGTATTCTTTTGAACCAGCACCAGAATTATCAGCATTTGCCTCCGCAAAAGGATCTATGCATTACATGGAAATTCCAACAGTCAATTGCAAGAATGACGTAGTTTCCCTCTTACGCTCTTAAGTATGGCAGAGCATATAATACTTTTCAAAAAACAAAAGAAACAAGAGAACAGGAACAGCGTACCAAAAGCAGCAGGAGTCTGGATGTCAAAATCAGACATGAAACTTGGCTGATATGAAAAGAGCGTCTGTTGAAGAAGATTTGATTGCTCAGACCCGGATGAAAGAAATGAAATTACAAATCATAATGAGAACTTAATGAACATATAATATATGGTTGCAAGTTTAGACTTAGATATTAATGCTCTCAAGGGTGGAAGAAAGAAATAAAAATTTAGCAAATTAACAATGATTAATTAATTATCAAATACTACAATACTGTTTGCATTAAGAGACTGAAATTGAATATCCCTGTTTTAACTAGGGAAGAAAAACATCGATGAAACATAAAAATTCAAATATTCGCATCCTAATTTTATCTATACTATCAACATAAACAGAGATATCGAAAATAATTCGCCAGAGAAATAAGATTAGCACGAAAAAAAAAAAGCACGAAAAAAAAAGGGAACTAAAAAAACCAATAAATAATAAGCAGGTCGATCTACAAACCATATAATCTAAGGAAATCAAAAGCGAATAGATCTATAGAAATAAATTTAAACAAACAAAAGTCTACGATTTCAGAAGAGGAAATTTACAGTCAAGAACGTGCACTTCTTCACGATTATAACAATTAAACAAAATAATTCAAAAGATCTATTGGAGGAGAATACTTACCTGATCAAATGATTACGGTATGGAAAATTCTAACCTAAATTCGTATAAGTCGAAGCGGAGAGGGCGAGATTGGGAGAGGGATCAGTTGTGAGGAAAAAGGGTTGGAAAACGTTAGTCTGTCGAGTTTTTATTGTCTGATTGCGGAACAGCGAACAATTTTCTGATTATGAAGAAAAATTACGTGGCGGTTCTATAGCCAAAGGTACGGGAAGTAGACAAGTAAAGCTTTGATTACCCTTAAAATTTTAATACATTTTTCCCTCTTTCTTTTCAACCACACATTCTTCATTAAAATAATATTATACATAAATTAGAAATTTTTCATTTTTGTAACCACACATTCTTTCCAAAATTACTATTCTAAAATACATTTTATCCATATTTCTCATTATAATAGTCATCAAACAGGGACTAAATTTGTTCAAGTTAAATCCATTGATAGCCACCCATTTTTTATTTAGAATATGTTCAATAGTGATTATGAGAATTAAATTTTTTATCGTTAGAGAAAAAAGTGAATCCTACCTGAGAGTGAAAAAATCAATAATGATGACTGAAATAATGAAATAACGGAATAAATTAAATTTTTAAGATGAAAAACTGCTAATAAAACGAGAACTTAGTGTCACCATATTTACATAGCCCCCATTTGGCCCTCATTCTATCCAAATTTTAATGGTTGGAATAGTGTTTTTTTAAAAATGTGTAGTTGAAAAAGAATTAAAATTTTTTGATTTGCGTGTAATATTATTTTATGAAAAATTGTATGATTGAAAATAAGGAAAAAAAATGATAAGGAAAATAGGGGCCAAATAGGGGCATAATTTGATTTTGTTTCATTATGGCCACCCAACTTAATATCTAGTACCACTATAGACGTCCAACTACATATAACATATAACTTTTCACCATAGCTACTCAATTTCTTTTCAAGCTTATCACTAATTTTAAAATGAGTAACAAGATAACTTTACATTGTGTGTGTGTGTGTATATATATATTTTTTAAAATTAAGTTTTGATTTTATTTTTCTAAGTAATTTTTTTTTTAAAATAAGAGTTTATTTTATATTTTTTAAGGAAAGATTTTTTTTAAAAAGAATATTTTTTGAAGTAACTTTTTTTAAAGCAAATTTTATTTTTATTTTTTAATTTTATATATGCAAAGTTATCATTTTACCTCTTTTAAAATTAGTGAAAATTGTGAAAAAATTGGATGATCATGATAAAACGTTATATATAATTGTGTGGTCATAATGAAACATTATATGAAATTGGGTGATCATGGTGATATAAAATCAAATTGAATGGTCAGATGATAAGTATAAAGTTAAGTGATCATGGTAAAATAAAATCAAATTAGATAGTCATGAGGACACTAAATATAAAGTTGGTTGACTATTGGTGAATTTAACCCAAATTTGTTCACATTCCATGTCATCGTTAGATGATGATTAATATGTGGGTCTTGTATGTGGTTTGAGCTCAAGCCAAGTTTGGTAGAGATGTCAAACGGGTTGAGCGGCTCGTCAAAATTCAGCTCGTGAAATTTGACGAGCTCGAGCCAAGCAGGGCTTCAAATCCACGAGCCGAATAGGGCTTGGCTTGTCGAGCCCACGAGCCATTTTAACGAACCCACGAGTTGAGAGTTCGTCAAAAATTTTTAATTTTTTTTTAAAAAAATGTCCAAAATGTGCAATTTAAAAATAATAATAATAATAATCACGAGCTCACGAGCCGCTCATGAGCTCGGCTCGGCTTGAGAGCTTGTGGCTCGTGAGAGAGCAACGAGCCGAACTCGAGCTCGGCTCATCTTCCACGAGCCACGAGTCCGAGTTCGGGCCAAGCTCGTGGGTTAAAAGACTGAGCCGGCTCGGTTCGATATATTGCTATCACTAAGTTGGGCTAAACATGGGACGGGAAATAATGGGAATTAACAAAAAGAACATCCAAATGTTCCAAAAATTATTTAGAGCACCTGTTAGATTGTCAACGTAAAAAGATAGGAAATATATTTGTAAAATGGGAGTAATGTGCGTGTTTGTTTTAAATTTTAATTTAAAATCAAAATCCTTGTAATTATGGATAAGTCTTAGGAAATGTATAAATATGACTATATATTTTTCGTAATGTAATGTACATATATGTATATTTATACACACACTCCAATTCTCCCGTTCTTGGTGAAAAATCTTATTTTAATCATTTTAAAGAGAACCTTATGATCTTACATTTGGAAAGAATCGTAATAATGTTCTCATGCTACATTAACAAATTAACAAATTGACGGACAATTTTGCATATATATAAATAGAGCCAATGTCCGACCAGCTCACGAGTTCAAGAAAGCATTCTCAAAATAAAAATAAAACGCCATTTAGCAGCAGTGCCTTCAATTCTGTGGATGGAAAACCAGGTGCAACCATATTTTGACACTATATGCACGTATAAATACGTGTTAGATGACTCCCCATCATTCCGCCACCTCTCCACCTTGCCTAGCCTCCGTGTTCTTCTGCCACCTCCACGTACTGTCCATGCAAACGCCCCCAAAAAACTATAAATACACCCCAACTCCTACCCCCATTATTCTCCTGCACCAAACACAAACTCTATATGCACACAATGGCTAAACTCACACCACTCTTGGCTTGCTTTGTGGCTCTTCTTGTCCTCACCACTGCCTTCGGCTACAGCACCACCATCACAACCACGGTGGTGGAGGAAGAAAACAAGGGCATGGGCTGCAAGAGGCAGTTCGAGCAGCAGCAGCAGCTCTACCACTGCAAGATGTATTTAACTCAACGGAGTCCATCTGAAAAAATTTCACTCAGAAGTTTCAAGAACCTACAAACAGAGGAGCATCTCAACGATTGCTGCCAACAATTGGAAAAAATCAAGGAGGGTTGCAGGTGCAGAAACCTGAAGCGAGTTGTGCAGCAGCAACAGCAGGAAGAAGGAAGCTATGGGGCTCAAGAAATGGAAGAAATTGTGGAGAAAGCACAGTATCTTCCCAGTAAATGTAATTTGGAACCTCAAGAGTGCCAACTGCGTGCAGTGGTTTTCTGAATTATGAGACTTGTGGAGGTCGTTGTTCTGTGTAGAATAAAGATGTTTTCTCTGGCTCTTTGGCTAGTTTAAGGGGGAGAAACTGATGTAAAAAGCACACAATCTTGTGTGCTTTGCAGTGTATTATCTTTTCCTTTCAGAACTCTTCAACCCACAATCCAATCTTCCCTTGACAACTAAAAAGAACGCAAGTGAACAATGGACAACTAAAAGAATCAATTTATACAATCTTTAGACTACTGAGAAAATAAATACAACAGAATACAACCTTAGGAAGAGTAGCTTTCTTAGGTTCCTGATAAAGAACGCCACGAGAAAACTATAGTCACAATTACCATGAAAATTAGATGATTGACAAAAATATATCAACCGGGTACTCGATTCTGCTGCTTCCTTCTGTTCTCTAGAGTTGCAAAATATCATCCCTAAAGGGCAAAGATGCAGCAGTCCACCCTCCAGAAATATTATGAGAACAAAATCTATCCATTATGTTATTGCAGGTTGTAAGCACTCATCAGACAAATAACTAAAAACATACAAAATATTGAGGACCGAGAATGCACAAAACTAACTTTTATTCATAAATGGGGGGAACCCCTTGGAACTTTCATTGCAACAAGAACATCTAATATTGAAAATTTCACATAAGCCATTCAAAAATGGCTAAAAACAACCATAGAACAGTGTGTTAACCACACTGTAGATCACACAGCATCACTTGCAGACTATTATCAGCATAACATTTAGAAACCACCACGGAGGCGGAGTACAAGATGAAGGGTAGACTCCTTCTGGATGTTGTAGTCAGCCAGGGTCCTTCCGTCCTCCAACTGCTTCCCAGCAAAGATCAACCGCTGCTGGTCTGGTGGAATACCTTCTTTGTCCTGAATCTTGGCCTTCACATTGTCAATAGTATCCGAGCTTTCAACCTCCAGAGTGATGGTCTTCCCAGTCAAAGTCTTGACAAATATTTGCATACCTCCCCTCAACCTAAGCACCAAGTGCAGAGTAGACTCTTTCTGGATGTTGTAGTCCGCCAAGGTACGGCCATCCTCAAGCTGCTTCCCAGCGAAGATAAGCCTCTGTTGGTCTGGTGGAATACCCTCCTTATCCTGGATCTTTGCCTTGACATTATCAATGGTGTCTGAGCTCTCCACCTCCAAGGTAATAGTCTTGCCAGTCAAGGTCTTGACAAAAATTTGCATACCTCCACGGAGCCTCAGAACCAAGTGAAGGGTGGATTCCTTCTGAATGTTGTAGTCTGCCAAAGTGCGGCCATCCTCAAGCTGTTTCCCAGCGAAGATAAGCCTTTGCTGATCCGGTGGGATGCCCTCCTTATCCTGGATTTTGGCCTTAACGTTGTCAATGGTGTCTGAGCTCTCCACCTCCAAGGTGATTGTCTTGCCTGTCAAGGTCTTCACAAAAATTTGCATACCTCCACGGAGCCTCAGAACCAAGTGAAGGGTGGATTCTTTCTGGATGTTGTAGTCTGCCAGAGTACGACCATCCTCAAGCTGTTTTCCAGCGAAGATGAGCCTCTGCTGATCCGGTGGTATGCCCTCCTTATCCTGGATCTTGGCCTTAACGTTGTCAATTGTGTCTGAGCTTTCCACCTCAAGAGTAATGGTCTTGCCGGTCAGAGTTTTGACAAAGATCTGCATTCCTCCCCTTAGCCTAAGCACCAAGTGAAGAGTGCTCTCCTTCTGAATGTTGTAATCTGCTAGAGTCCGGCCATCCTCCAGCTGCTTGCCTGCAAAAATCAATCTTTGCTGGTCTGGGGGAATACCTTCTTTGTCCTGGATCTTGGCTTTAACGTTGTCAATAGTGTCAGAGCTCTCGACCTCAAGAGTGATGGTCTTGCCTGTCAGAGTCTTAACAAAAATTTGCATTCCTCCCCTCAATCTGAGGACCAAATGAAGGGTGGACTCCTTCTGGATGTTGTAATCTGCCAGGGTACGGCCATCCTCGAGTTGCTTACCAGCAAAAATTAGTCTTTGTTGGTCTGGAGGAATCCCTTCCTTATCTTGAATTTTAGCCTTTACGTTGTCAATGGTATCGGAGCTTTCCACCTCGAGGGTGATAGTCTTGCCAGTCAAGGTTTTCACGAAAATCTGCATCTGTAAAGTTAAAACAAAAAACAAGACCGTATCAGAATTTATCTTGTTAAATTCTATAAATGAGAAAATATATGACTCGTGAATAAATACCGAAAAAATAGCAAATCGAACCACAGAGATTCATTGACTGACAGACACAGAGCAAAAACGATTTGAACTTGGGAAAATTAAATAGAATATATTAAAACATCCTTAAAATAATTTATCTAATTCATCGAAGAAAAATGAAAATCAAACGGTGCATCAAATAAATATAAATATAAACCCATAGGAAATATCATCATAACGCAGAAATTTCTAGAATAACAGATGACATACGGGACCAAAATCCTGAGTTCCGTATACTATCATAATCCTTCTTGGATTTCAATTTCATCGATTAATCAGATCCAGTATCAATGAACGTTCAACACTCGCCTAGAATTTTTTTTCCAAGAACCGGAGCAAATTATAAAATCGATCGACACATCAGATCACATGACCATGGAGCAAGAACAGATCAATCTACCATAAAATTAATGAAGAAAAACTCAGAATAAATCATTGCTAAATCGTCTATAGCTATGCCCCGAGAAAAAATTATCAGAAATGGAAATAGTTACGACTCAAAACGAAATTCTAAAGCAGAGAAATCTCAAATACCTTGAAACGAATATCTGAGAGAGCTTTACAGAAAAGATTAGAAGAGAATTCTGTATTTGATGATAGATCTGCATCGAGGCGGCCCCTTTATATAGCCTGGCGACCGTCTTTAGGTTGAAACCGACCTAGATAGACAACCAATTGGATCACGCCACGTGGCTAAATGACGTGTAGTGCACCAATACCACAGGGTCAAAGGCAAGTTATCCTTTTCTTTGAGGGGTGGAGATAAATTAAGTGCGTGTGCGGACCACTGAATCACGCGCTCGCTGCAAGTGGTGTAAATGTTATTGATTTTTGCTAGAATGATTACAATAATAGCATTGATTTTAATAATTAAATTACTTTGATTAGCATAAAGAGTGGACTGAAAAATTAACTCTTATGAGAATTATCCCTTGTTTGGACTCCAATTTAATGATTTTTTTGGAAAAAAAATATATTTTTGAAATAGTAAGGTAGTGGTTGGTTTGCATTTTCATTTTCCATTTTCATTTTCAAAACGATTTTTAGCTTTTCCCTTTGAGCGTTTTCGACATTTATAACTGAAAACGATAAAAAATCATTTTGCGTTTTCAGATATAAATTTTAACTTGTTTTCGAAAATGCATTTTCGAAAATGACAGATCAAATACGTTTTCCGCATTTTTGAAAACGGAAAATGGGTTGAAAATGGCAACCACGGCCTAATTTTTTGGATAATATATTGCTAAAAAGTCGGAGAAAATTTTGAATTTGTGTGTAATATTGTCTTATTTAAAAATGTGTTATTAGAAATGGAGAAAGGAAAATATATATTAAATTAAAATAGAGCTCAAACAAGGGATTAATTTGCAAATTTAAGGCTTAGCGTAAGAAATTTATTATTCAGCCCAATTTGGTTAGATAAAAATCATATTTTTAAAAATTTTGATAAAAATTGATTAAATATATAATTAAAAAAGTTATAATCTCATTAATATGCGTCTAAATTTATTTTTTTAATTTTGACTTAAATTTTAATTATAGTTTTAAACTCAACCTAACAAGACTATTTCCCCGTGAAAATCAAAATAGGCGTCCATGAGAAATAATTGAGAGGGAGTAGGTGAACAATACTATTCACGATTATTAATAAAATATGATTTTATATTAGTCTACAAATGTTGATTAGTTGCGATTTTGATGTGTGATAAGGATTTGTGATATACCGGGAAATGCTTCTTATGCATCACTTTCTACGTATTTTTCTACAAACTAATGAGATGACGATAAATTGAATTAAAATTGTCAAAAAGATTTATCATTTAAATAATTGTGCTAATGTAAAGTGGATTAATAATAAAAAGAAATTGGGGGTTTTTTGTTTATTATTTGGTTTACGAGATTTTGATTTGGTCAAATCTCATTATGTCATTTGTTTAGCAAATAAATTCATAATGTATACGTAGAATAATCGTTTTGGTGTACCTTCTAGGTTTGGAATCTCATGGACTCCAATAATCAATCTTATCCAACAAAGGGTTTTGAAGTTTTGATTTTTTTATGATATACAAAAATGATTTCTTCAAGGATATTAGATTGAGGCAGTGTTTGAGCTACATTATTTTGATAATAATGCATTCTTGAATAGTGTATTAATGGGAAATGTATGATTAAAAAATAAGGAAAATTTTTGATTTGCATGTAATATTATTTTATTGAAAAATGTGTGGTTGAAATGATGTCAAATCACTGTTTACGAATGTATTTTTTTAAAATAATGTGATTCAAACAGGCCCTGAAAATGATTTAAGAAAATATAATTTCCAAAAATCTTTAACAAACAAGTTGTAAGGTATTAGAAAGATTGATAGCATTTTTAAATATGGAAATAAATTTATTAAGCCTCTATTTGGTATCAGTTGAAATTTAGATTTTAATTTAAGCACCAGTTTGAGTCCCATTAATTTTTATTACATTACATTTCATTTTTCTATTTCCTATTTTCAACCACACAATCTTCCATAAAATAATATTACATGTAAATCGAAAAAAAATTCTTCATTTTGAACCACTCATTTTTTAAAAAAATATTATTCCGCCCATTAATTTTTCCAGTAATGGGGGCCAAACAGGGGCTAAGTCAAAGTTAATAATTCATTTCAACCACATATTTAATGGGCCACACCACGTTTCAACCATACATTTTATCAATTTCTATCAAAATTTACTAAAAATATTATTTTAATCCCCATCAAACAGGAGCTAAATATGATTTAATATTTTAATTATGTAAAATAATCAAAATTAATTGTTTACACTTGAAACTAAATAATTGTCATTTAAATAAAGTTGTATTTTGAAAATAAACAAGTTTAGTTGTTTTTTTCCTTTAAATCGTATATAGGACTGCAAAGTCATAGAGTTTAAGGAGATTATCATGTTAAAAATCCTCTCTGTAGACTGTTGGGTGCATAAGATGTTCGGAGATAGGTTCAGTAATCTTTAATATGATATCAGTGAGACTAAAGTTGTGGCAGTGTGACCAATGATCCATCAAAAGCCTTCTATTTTGATTGTCATAAAGGGTCTATTTGACATAATTATTATTTTTCGCAAAAGAGTTTTGTCAAGAAGTTATCTTAATTTTTAATTAATTAAAAATTAATTTATAAAGGAGCTTCCTATTCGAAAGTTTTTAAAGGAACTCACTTTAGGATTCGTTTAACATGACTTTTGCTTCGTCTAGAAAATTTTTTGGAGGAAATTACCTTAGTTTTTGTTTATAAATTAATTTTTAAGTAAACTTTGTATTTCAAAAGTACTTTAAAAAGCAGTCATATTGGACTAACTTCCTCTAAAAATTATTCTAATCATAAGAAGCACCGTCATAAAATTAATCAAACGAATCCCAAAGCAACTTTTTGGAGCTAAAGAATTCATTTTGTTTTTTCAAAAATCATACCAAGTAAACCCTTTGACCAACTTCATCTAAAATTTCTTTTAATTGAAAAAATATTTTTATAAAATTAGACAAAAGAATCCAAAAGCAACTTTAAAATCTCCAAACCTCACTTTTCAAAACACATGGCAACATTTTATCATGAAATGCTTAGAACTGACAATTTGTGTGGCGAGACTACCCTGCCGCTCTTTTTTTTTTAATCTTTCCACACTATCACTTAAGCCCTATTTGGTTTTACCTAAAATTACATTTTTTTTTATTGGTTTTGATGAAAACTAATGAAATACGTAATTGAAAATTTGATTAAAAAAAAAATTATGGTCCATTAGGATTATGCTACTCTTTTGGTTTATGGTATTCATCTTTTAAAACTTTTATAAGGCTAATTAGCACAAAAACGTCCCCATGTTTGACTTTTTAGAAATCATACCAAACGAACTCTTAGACCAACTTCATCTAAAAATTTTTTTAACTAAAAATGTATTTTTCATAAAATTAGACAAAAGAGTCCAAGAGCAGCTTTAAAATCTCAAAACCTCACTTTTCAATACACATGCCAAACGAGACCAAAATATTTTATCATGAAATGCTTAGAACAAACAATTTGTGTGGCAAGACTATACTACAGCTCTTTCTTTCCTTTTCTTCTCTTTCTTCTTTCCACACTATCACTTAAGCCCTGTTTGGTTTTACCTAAAATTACATTTTTAATGGTTTTTAATAAAAATTGATGAAATACGTAATTGAAAAATTGATAAAAAATTATAGTCCATTAGTATCATGCCATTCTTTTTGGTTTATGGAATTCATCTTTTAAAATTTTTATAAGGCTAATTAGTGCAAAACATCCCCATATTTGACTTTTCAAAAACATACCAAACGAGCCATTAGGCCAATATCCCCTTTACTTTAAAAGAGAGGATTCAACATTTACTGTTCAGCCTGAGACAGTGGTTTTACACTTAACTGGTTTTGTACTGTAGCTGAACTTGTTATGCCCCTTTACTTTAAAAGAGAGGATCCAACATTTACTGTTCAACCTGAGGCAGCGGTTTCACACTTAACTGGTTTTGTATTGTAGCTGAACTTGTTATGCATTATTCATCACAAAAAAAAAAAGTTTTTCTGAAAATAATAATGAAATATGGCAGCATTACTGCTGTCTTTATTGATTTTATAAAACCATTTGCTGACGGTTACTGTAGTTTCACTTAAAAAATATCATTTCACTTCGTTAGATGTTGTAGCTTCCAGAAATGAAATTAATGAGACCACTTTATTGCCTCCATTGTTGATTTACACAAGCGAGTTACTGTAGCTGTCCTTCCAAAAAAGATCTTCTCGCGCATCATGAGAGAGTGAGACAAAAATTATGACAGCGAATTGTAGGAATTTTTTATCATGCCAGTTACTATTCGTTCAGGAAGCATTTCATTATTGACCTTTACATGCATACTGATGAAGCATTCACACCTAACCGGGTACATCAATTTCTTTTCCTTGGATAACTGATCTTGTGTTTTATATCACATAATATTTTTATTATAGAAATTGTCGCGAAAAAATAATAAACATTAATAAATAATTGATTTTTTTTAAAGAAGAAAGATGAGTTATAAGTATTTTTAAAACACACGTTTGATTTACGTTTAACTATTTTCGATATTCATTTAGATCATTCAATGCATCTATGACATAGTTCTCGAAATGAGTTTCGAGAAAATATAGAAGATTTATGCATTCGACTACCAGACAATCGTCAATGAATTTATAAAGTTAGGATATTATCAAAATTCTTAATTTTTTAAATGATGTCTCTTTTGACACTAAAAAAATTTAAAAGTTTATTAGGAAATTTTTTAAATGACATCAAAAATTATTGTCACGAAAAAATAATAAATATTAATAAAATAATTGATTTTTTTAATAAAAAAGACGAATTATATGCTTTTTTAACACACACGTTTGATGTACGTTTAACTATTTTTTATATTCATTTAGATCATTCGATATATTTATGATATAGTTTTCGAAATGAGTTTCAAGTAGATAAAGAAGATTTATGGTAGATTTTATTAAAATAAATAAATAAATCACTTAGTGAAAAAAAAATTTGACGAAAAAATAAAAATAAAATAGAGCAACTTCGCGCATCACGAAACAAATGCTCCGTGATGCGCGAAGCACATTTGCTCCTAGCATCCAGGAGTAAAGGAGCAATTTTGCTCCGTGCATCATGGAGTTGCTCCGTTAGGTAACCTTTTTTTTTTTTTTTTTTTTTTATATAGATGAAGATCACCTCCAGCCGTGTAAGCTATTCAACTAAGAATCCTATGCGGAGGCTACGAGAAGGGGGCTCTTGATGAGAGCATAGCTACGAGGGGGTAAATAAGCCCTGAAATACAAAGCGGGACTGCGGTCCTTGGTTCCCCAGGTACTCGGGAGGAGACCGCTATTGCTTACATCGTTTCTCTGCTCTTTTCTAGAGTTTAGAAACACCGCTACACTGCGACCGACGATGGCTCCATACTAGGACGAAAAAACCCCGGCAGGATAGATTTAGGTTTTTTATGGTTATAGTAGCTGATCAGTGCGTCTCGGCCATGGAAAATCGATAGATTTCTCCATGCTGGGGTACCCAGGAGGTGAATCAGAGGGAGCTAGGCAGCCCTCGCTCCTGCGGTCCCCGGAGGGGCTTATAGACTGAATACTATTGAAATAGTATTCAGGTAAAGCGAGCCCTTATGTGCATTGCATGAATTTTATATTTATCGTATTTTTATTAGTGTATGAATTTTAAATTTTTGGAAAGTTTTTGAAGCAATATTTATAAATGTTTCCATGATATAAGAAAATAATTGTAAATTATTTTTACAATTGCATAATAGTATTGTGTCATCGAGAAAAAATATAGTTGTATATTTCATACTTGAACAAAAAATATACAAAATTATACAAATTATTTTGCTCGTATTCTTTGATAGCGTTGATATGATTGAGTTGAATGTGAATATTATAATTCTAAATTTTGTGTAATTTAATATTGAAAAATTGAAGATTGAGCACCATATTCATATTATTTATATTTTGTGCTTCATATATATTTAATATTTATTTTATGCTTATATTGAAAAATAAAAATTTGGAAATTGTTTTGAAATTCGGTTTGGTAAGTGAATGTACGGTGTTCTGTGGTATTTGTAAGTGCAAAAATCAGTATATAAAAATACAATAAGCTGCAAATACGGTAGACAACATATATGGTAAATTGTAAATACGGTAGATAGCATATACAATAAGGTAAAAATACAGTAAGTAGGCTGCAAATACGGTAAGTTTCAAATACGGTAAGGTGAAAATACGGTAAGTTGTTTGTAAATACGGTAGGTTGCAAATACGGCAAGTTACAAATACGTTAGGCAACATATACGGTAAGGTACAAATACGGTAAGTTGTTTGCAAATACGGTAGGTTGCAAATACGGTATCCAACATATACGGTAAGCTGTATTTACGATAAGCTGCCTGCAAATACGGTAAGTTGCATACATGGATTTATAATTTGTTATAAATATATAAAATTTATTTAATATTGAATTTTTTAAGTAATAAATGTTGTAATTCAATATTGTTTCCTTTTTCACAATTGTATTTTCGAGAATTAAAAAAAAAAACGTGGTTATGAAATTGCTAATTTTTAAATGTGTTTTTTTGTTGAAAATAAAAATGATTTTTATATTTTTTGTAAAAAAAAATTATTGTAATTTTATTAGCATAATAAAAAGATTTATTATGCATTTTTATTTTTTGTATTTTGTGAAGATTTTTTTTATGGTGGTTGACAAATATTCTTCCACACACGCATCATGCCAACGACATTAAAAAAAATAAAATAATTTTAGTATATATAAACTCCGTGAAACAAAAAAAATCTCCGCACATGAGAAAAAAAGGACTCCGCAAAGTGTGGAAAGATGGCAAACCCCATTTAAGTGACAAAATGCTTGTGTTTGGCTCCATTAAATTTTTTCCTGCTTTTTCTCTCTTTTATTTTCAATCGCATAATCTTTCATAAAATATTATTATACGTAAATAAAAAAAAGTCATTAAATCAATTGGATATTGAACAGTAAAAAAAGATTTGACTAGATTTGACTAATTACACGATTTAATTATATTGTATATAGTTATCATCAAATAAGTACTTTATATGTAAAATAACCACTCAAACTAAAATATTATTTGATTTATGAGCTACAATAATTTTGATTTTTAATTTATACATCAAGGGAACATTTATTCTATTCCCAGAAAATACATTTCAATTATAGCAACACAAAATTGAGGCCAACTAATTTTTCATCTTAATATTTTAACGTCTGAAAATTTTTTATATATAAAAGAAATTCGATTTATTGTTACTTTTTCTTCTCGATCAATTAATTTTTTAAATAATCTAATAACATTTTTGACTTCATTCAGAAAATTTCCTAATAAACTTTTATTTTATTTTTTTAATGTCAAAAGTGTGTTATATATGAAGATTACATTTCTATTTATCATTTTAAACAATTAATCAAATTTGTATATTTATTGAGAGAACTGAATAAATATTTAGACACGTTAATAACTTAATATTACCTAAAAAATGAATGCACGGGCCGAAAACTAGTCATCTAAAAATTCTTCTAATTAAAAAAGTATTATTGTTAAATTCAACAACAGGGTCCAAAAGCAGCTTTAAAATCTTATTTTCCAAAGACAAGTCAAATGAGATCAAAATATTTTATCATGAAATGCTTAGAACTGACAATTTGTGCGGCAAGATTATTCTGCCACATTTTATTTATTTATTTATTTTGTCCACACTGTCACTTAAGCCCTATTTGGTTTTTATCTAAAATTATATTTTTAATTGATTTGGATAAAAATTGATAAAATACATAATTGAAAAATTGATAAAAGAATTATGGTCCATTATTATTGTGCTACTCTTTTGGTTAATGGAATTCATCTTTTAAAACTTTTATAAGGCTAATTAGTACAAAACGTCCTCACATTTTAATATTTTTGTACAAAACATCACCCACCTTTCATTTTTTGGCAATTTCACTCTCACTTTCATTTTTTATTGCGAAAATGATCATTCCATCCACCTACCATCAAATACTATGTTAAGAAAACAATTTTTTCTTGTTAAAAATAATGGTAGCATTGTTTTAACCCAAACTCTTCCTTACAAATTATGCAACAAATATAACAATTGTGTCACTACCTCTCCCTTCACACTCGGGATATCTTCCCCGAAGAAGGTAATTTCTTTGAAGGGTTAAATCCATCAATGATCATCTAACTTTATATCTAGTGTTACCATGACCATCAAATTTGCTTTTGTTTCATCATGGCCACCCAAATTTTTTTTCACCCTAATCACTAATTTTAAAGGGGTGGAATTGTAACTTTATGCTATATATAAAAAAATAAATTAAAAACCAAAAATAAAAGTTTTTTTTTAAATAAGTTTTTATTTTATTTATTTTTCTAAGTAACATTTTTTAAAATAAAATTTTAGCTTATTTTAAAATTTATTTTAAAAAAAACATTTTTTAAATAAGTTTTTAATTTATTTTATTTTTTTAAGGAACATTTTTTTAAATATATTTTTATTTTTCTTAGCAACTTTTTTTTTAAATAAGTTTTATTTTATTTTAGAAATTGTTTAATAAGTTTTTATTTTTTTAAGTAACTTTTTTTAAATAAGCTTTTATATTATTTCGTTTTTTTAAATAAGTTTTTATTTTTAAAAAAAATTTATTTTATATAAATAATGCCAAAATTACTATTTTACCCCTTTTAAAATTAGTGAAAATTGTGAAAAGAATTTGAATGGACATAGTTCAACGTTATACGAAAAATGGTGGCTATCATGAAATGCTATATGAAATCGGATGGTCATGATGGAACAAAATCAAATTAGTTGACCATAGTGACACTAAGGCACCGTTTGATACATGAAAATTTTCCCTAGAAGATGGAAAATCAATTCCAACTTCAATTTTAAGGGTATTTGATAGCCAAAATTTTCCATAGAATTCATATTTCAATTTTCTTGCCACATAAGCCAATTTCCAACTTTTCCTTGAATTGGAATTCTCAACAATATGGTGAGAATTCCAATTTCCGGCTACTGTAGTTTAAAGAAAAAAAATTGTCAATGGAAATAAATTCTAAGAATTATAGTAAAAAAATATTTAATTTTAATTGACAATTTTCATGTAAAACAAAGTTAAACGAACACTAAAAGATAGATAATTTTCTTGAATTTTTTTTGGTAATGAAAACAAATTTCATCCCCAATAACAGTATATTATATCTCTTTAATTGACAATTTTCATGTCTAACAAGCCAAATGAACACCAAAAACACATTTATTTCAACATTTTTCACGTGAAAAATTATACCAATCAAACACAATAATTTACAATT
>NC_036243.1:19739898-19760417 GCF_002742605.1 Olea europaea var. sylvestris | reverse complement strand
GTGAAAAAATTGGCAATTAAATGCATCCTTAATGATTCTCCATAAATTGCAGAATATCTTTCTTGATGACATTTCCGTGTCTCTTTCATAAATTCTATAGCTGTGGAGTAAATATATCTCTGTTTGGCTTCCTAATTATGCTAAGAAGTGGTAATTCTAAACTTTTTCAACACAACGGAGACTTGGGTGATTTCTTAATGTGACAATGTAATTGAGTTACTAATCAGAGGATTTTATTTTAATAAACTTCAACTTGGATCTCCTTAATGTATTTTTGTTCCTAGTAGATAAGTTTGTGTTCCCATTGTTGGCATTTGCAATGCCTTCGAAATGTTTTTGGGAGATACCATGTTCTCGCCTGCTACATAATTTGTAAGAGAAATTTTAGGTCAATACAACATTACCCTTATTTTTGGAAAGAAAAATTGATTTTCTGTGTCAAGTTAATTGAGAATTTGACGGTGAGTGGATGAAATGCCATTTCTGTAACAAAAAGTGAAAGTGTAGGTGAAATTATCAAAAAACAAAAGATGTGGACGTTTTGCACAAAAATATTGAAAGATGAGGAAGTTTTGTACTAATTAACCCTTTTATAAATAGGTAGGATTCAAGATGCTCCTTGGGATCACTGTCTATCATCAATTGGGATGCTGAGAGAACAAGCTGTTGTCTGATTTTAGTGGATAATCCTCTATTACTATTAGACTTTGTTGAGCTTCCTGATTCCTATCAATAATTCAAGATCTTCTGCATTATATCCAGTGAAGTCATTAGAGGAGCCCTTGAGATGGTGAGCTTTTCCCCTTATTCTTCCTATAAATTGTCTTCTCCATGCTGTGTCTATATATTTTTGTCCGTGTTGGTAAGGATTAAAATCTAAATTTTAACTTAAGCCAAAGTTAACAATTATTTTTAGTTATATATTTCAAGGGATACACAACTTTTCAATTTCATCAATTTTTTTTTATTTTTTATTTTTCAAAACTATTAAAAATCTGATTTTAATTTCCACCAAACATGTGCTTCATAATGTTGTTTCTTTTAGTCTGTGATTAGAAGTTGTTTTTGATGATACAACACCGACTTCAATTGAAGATTCCATATTTTTGTGGGTCTTTCCATCCCATATTTTACTACCAATTTCTTGAACCTTCTTCATGGAAGAATTCTCTAGAAGATGAAGGCAGCCACCATCACCAATATTTTGGAATTGTGTAGAAGAATCAGACACCTTCTCTAGCACCTACATGTCCAACTGCATTTTGAGTGAGTATGTGTGTGTGTGTGTGTGTGAAAAGAGGAGAAACTGAGAGCGAAAGAAAGAAAGAGTGTAGTGAGTCAAAGAGAAAATATTGTGATTGATCCATTTTTAAATAGTATAAGTGGGTTTTGTGATCTTACCGTATATCAAAAATTGTTTAAAATTTTATCTTATCAATAAAAATTATTTTCTTTTGTTGTTCAAATTCAACGATTTCTATCTTGAAATATGCCATCAAATATTTTAAGTGCATGTCAGCTTTCGAGTTAAAATTATTTAAGAGATAAAAGGTTTGATGACCATTGTATAATTATAGGTTTGTTCTTTGAATCGCTCTATTCATAGATAATACTAGCACCATCGGGTTACCAGATATGATGATCTGCATATAATAAGTATTTTGACAATCTGATCTTTTGATGAACCTACTGAATGTATTCAGAGTTTTGTGTAGCCACTACAAATAACACGATGTGCCTAATTGAAAATTTATTGAAAGGAAAAAAAATCTAGGTGTGACCTATTAGAAGTTCAAAAATGGATTCAAAAACTCTAGCGAATCTTCAGACTTGTTTTCTTGTCTCAACTCACAAGATCTTCAGTATGGAGAGTTTATGTTCGTTAGAGCTGCCCCAATATTCTTATAAGCACCACGAAGGATGATATCGAAGGAATTTTAGGAGTTGAAATCTCTTGAGAGTTGTTGGATAATGGCTTCATCCAACCTATTATATCCCCGTGAGGAGTGCCTACGTTATTTTTTCAGAAGGATATGTCAATGAAGATGTACATAGATTACTTGGACTTGAACAAGATCACTATAAAGAGCAAATATCATCATGGACTAATTCAACCAATTTCGAGGTGCAACTGTCTTCTCCAAAATTGATTTTAGTTCGATTATTAAAATGACTTGTAGGATGCAATATGATTAATATGAGTTCTTAGTTAAGCTGTTTGATTTAACTAATGCTCTTGGAATATTCATGGATTTGATGAATCAAATATTTCGCGAATATCTTGATCGATATGTCATTATGTTCACCGATGATTTCTTAATTTCTTTAACAAATTTAATTCAAATCTTGAGACCCGTTAATGCACTAAAACCCCACAAGTTGACTATATCGTAAACAAGTAATCAAGTGTATGTGATTCCAAGTATCGATCCCATGAGAACTAAGTGTTTCGCGCGGGTAGTCGCTAACAATTAAAAAGAAAATCAGACGATTGTGTAAGGAACAAACCTCTTGAGACAAAGTCCCAAAAATGGGTGTTTTATTGGCGATGACTTTACAATTGGAACTACACAGAATGCCTTCAAGGGACGCAAGCACACGAGTACTGAAAAGAAATGTTTAAGTTTAAACTAAGAAATTGAAATTACATATTCTCTGTTTGAGAGTGTTTGATTCGGGATCTTTTGCTCTATGTCTTCTCTTCCTTTTATATTCCCTTGATGATTTCTTCGTGATCAACTGCTTAGAAACTGCTTGATTGCTTTGTAACTACCCACTTTCTTTATGGTGACTAACTTGTCGTGGCACTGCCGTCTCTAACTGCTACCACTACTCTTTGTCGTTCAACCGTCTTCAACTGAACTCCTTGAATCGTGGAACGTGATAAGGTTACTCAATAACTGTTTAACTGCACTTCTAGATAACCATAACATCTTATATTTGCTAAGATCCTGGGCGATTCAAAGGTTTGGGCGAGAACAGGGTCATAGCTCTGGGTGACTATAAGGCACTTCATTCGCTCAGATCTTGGGTGTCTTGCAGGCTTGGACGATAATGTTACTGTGTTCGTAGACTTCCACTGCATTCATTAATAACCCTATCTGAGCCTTTATCCTGAATTGTCCAGCTGTGCTTCATTCTTTGGGCTATTCAATTTGGGTTGCACTTTTAGTGTGTCAACAATTACCCCCCAATATGGTAGAATTAATACCAATTATTAATCTTTGCCATATTTACTTTGTGTTTTCCAGCAACATTTGAAATTTCCAAGAATTTCAATCATTATTTCCTTCCATAGCCTGAAAAAGTGCGACGCTACAAATCCTTACAAACCCCAAAGACACGCCATTTCGTTGTACCACTAAATCACGCCTCATTATTTCGCGCTTCTTTCTCGCCATACCACTGTTCATCTTCTTGCTTCTCTACTACGTTTTTCAAGTAAACTTTAACAAAACTGTATTTCGTCCTCAATGGCTGCTTCACAAACCCAATCTGACGACTCTTTTAGTTTCGAAGATTTCCAAAAAATCCTCACTCGACCATATGTAAACCCGAACTTCCTTGCACCAGCCAATGCCGAACTTAATGAGTTCTATCTGGGTCCTTCATTTAACAACGCCGAAACCGTTGAACAAGTGGCAGTGGGCCAGCTGTTCCCCTGTACTCAAGGCCCTCCATTCCTGAACTCTTTGCCGCTGAAGCCGATTTGCGAAAAAGGTATTCGCACTTGACCTAAATCTGATGTTGTTTTCCGTAGATGGCATGCTCGCCTTATGGGCCACGGTCCTACCAAGGCACTTTTTGATCGTGTTAGGATTTCTGATTTATTAGAAATCTCTCTTCAACCCCCAATTTTTGACCCAACACTTTTTCCTATTGCTTTAAGTTTTTGGTCTTCTGAATATAATACTTTTGTTTTCCCTCTTGGTCCCATGTCTATTACTTTAAGGGATGTTGGGGGCCTGATAAATCTTCCACCTTTGGGCGACACCATTTTCCCTAGTATTTTAATTTTCGGCGTTGTCCCAAAATTTGATAAAAAACTCACCGAGTCCTATTCAAGCTTGCAAGGCTGCTATAATCACTCAAATGCTGAGTCTTCCCATGCTGAGCGTGTGACCTTCCTTCAGATTTGGTTTTGTAAATTTATTCTGTGTGTGCCCAGTATAAAGCCTTCTATGAGCTATTTACCCATAGCGCACGAATTGGCGCGTGGTAGACCTTTAAATTTGTGTTCCTTTTTTTGGCTGCCCTCTATAGAGGCATGGCTTCTCTTCAATTTCAATTGAAGAATGGTGCATCTCCCACTGACAGTGGGCCTCTTTGGTTCACTCAACTGTGTTTGAGAGCCTATTTTCCATCACTTGGTGCTCTATCCATGTCCCTTCGTTCTGCTAATTGCTATGAGCTAGTCATTGACCTATTGAGCCCTGTAAATATGTCCAGAAGGGACATTTTTTCATTCTTTTATACTTTAAATTCAATTCATTCCTTCTTTCCCTTTCCTGCTCATTTAACTCCAGATTATGTGCAACATCCATCTATCCTGGACAGTGCGAGCGCCTCTCTGCTTCTTTGGGTTCAGTTTTTTATTGGGAGGGAGTTGTTCCATGATATTTTAACTGGAACCAATGCCAAAGCTGGGGTTGAAATATATGCTCCCCAATTTTTTGCTCGCCAATTTGGTTTAGGGCAAATTTGGCATGTTCCACCTTGTTATTCAAAAAATTTGATAGACAACTTTCACACCATTAATAAGGTAAAGGCACAAGTTATAGATGCTCTTTTGACAAGTAACTTTTCATTAGCCCCCTTCAATCCTAACCGTGCCGTTCACCCCCTTTTTGAACAACTCTGGAAATCAGTGAAGCACAGATTGTTTGCAACTGATGCCAATCGTGCTTTCCATTCATTGGATCAGCCAAACATTCTTTCCACTTCTCCTATTTTGGTCACCCCTGTGTCCATTAGGAATCCTTCCTCCCCTGCTCGTGCTAAACAATCTGTTCGTCCCTCTAGTTCTCTACCTGCCAAACCTACTGCAACTAAGAGTGCCCAAGCCGCAAATGGCCAGTTTCAGCATCTCCCATTTTGGAGGAGGAT
This sequence comes from Olea europaea var. sylvestris, assembly GCF_002742605.1. NCBI lineage: Eukaryota > Viridiplantae > Streptophyta > Magnoliopsida > Lamiales > Oleaceae > Olea > Olea europaea. Next base: position 19,755,311 of record NC_036243.1, on the reverse strand, counting down.
GATGATAACACTCCTCTCATCGTCAGGAGAAAGGTAATAGAATTCTGTTTACTCACAAGCATACCTTTCTATGTGCTAATGGTTTTCTTGAATTTCTCAGAAAAGTTCAGCCTCTCATTTGAAGGCTTTGGTGTTGGTAGCTCCTGCTCCATCATCCTCTGCTGGAGCTGCTTCGTCAAAACCAGCTGATGAAAGGACTACGCTTAAAAAGAAACCTTCAGTCTCGGAACCTTCATCACAACCAATGGACGAGCCACCTTCTTCCCAGGACGCCGACCCCCCAAACGTCGAACCAGAAGGTAATACATTTTTTGATATTTTACCTTTGCTTGTGCTATTGGTTTCTGATTTGTTACTTCTTTAATCATGCAGAGGCTCCTATGGGTCTGTCCGTTGTGGCAGAGTCTTTTCGTCCAGATAAGGGGAAGTCTCCACAGGTGGTGGGGCCATAGGTGGTGGAGCCAACTGGTGATATGCCATCTCCCAAAATTGCTAATGAGGTAACCTTTGACTTCACTTTTATTTTCACTTTGTTCATTATAGTGGAAACCTTCAATGTTGGCATTTTTTTTTTGCAGGATGCTGATGAGATCGTGCATTCCATCCGGGACTTGTTCAATTCCTGGGGACAAGTCAAGACGTCTAGCCCTACTTCAACCGGTCGTCCTTCTGCTTCTTTAGAGGAAGATATGAAGTTCCTCAAGCAGTCGATATTTGAGTATGTATCTTTTATGGACATGGATATCGGTCAGGCTAGTGCTGCCAAACATAAGGATAAGCTTGAGCATTTGAGTGCGAAGTTGGCGCAAGCAATGACCCTTCCGTCGTTCAATATTTTTGCTGATTTTAAAGCAACGTTGAAAGTTGTCCATTCTGACATCCGCTCTTTGCTGGACAAAAATGTTGAACTGAAGACCAAGAGTACTCAATATCTTCGCACTGCATCTGAAAGAGAGTCTTTGCTTCTGGAGATCAACAAAGCTGAGGACGAATTGAAAGAAATCTCTTCCAAAATTATGATTAAAGACTCTTTGATGACCAGTTTGGTTGCACGGATGAAGGAGCTTCAAGCAAGGATGGATGACTGCAAGGCGAGAATGGCTGCTAAAAAGCGTAATGCTTCTCAAGGAATTGAGTGAACTAAGTCTTTGGTTGAGCAGTACAAGAAGCTGGAGGTTGATGATGATCTTGTAGCTGAATTGAATGTCACTTCTTCTTAGCAGAGCGAGGATTGGGGGAGACTTAGGGAAAGAATTCGTTCGGTCTGGGGAGAATTGTAATTAGGACATCTAATGCCTTAACTTTTCTTTTTGTAACTTCGTATTAACTTTCCTCTTGTAACCTCGTACTGATAGCCTTTGTCAATTTTGAATGTAACAGCAGCCATTGTAATTAATGAACGACTAATTTGTCTTTTTGTGTATCTATTGACGTTTGTCTTTAATCGTCAATCCCCCAAGCATTTAACTGCTTTATGCTAAGATTCATGTACATCTTCTCTTGATATTTCTATCTTTTTTCCCAAGACTTTGGGCCACTTGATTCCAATTACTAGGCACGAATGTGGTTGTTCATATTCCCTCTCTTCACCTTCACGCCCCTATAAATGCATGTATATTTCGCACTTTTCATTTTCATTTCCATTCTTTTCTTCAAAAAACTAATTTGCTACCATCGTTTGACATTTCAAGGATCGATCCAAAATTTTCGCCTTCCACAGAGATAGATCATTTGATCCGCCCATTTTGCTACCTGTTTTGATGTTACCTTTGGTATGGGAAATATAGGAAATGTTTTTTAGCTAGCGAAGTTCTTCCCATCGTCTCCATGTTCTTTACAAGGAGTTCAATGATGGAAGGCAATTTTTGAGGATGCCTGTCAAGCCACCTTGCTTGCCGAGAGTGCTTCTCAGTCTCCTTACCCGTTATTGCAGTGATGCATTTAGGTAGGCGATGTGAGGGTGCTTCTCTTCCCTTCTGCTTGTTGAGAGTGCTTCTCGACCTCTCTGCTTGCCTTTGCAGCAGTGCGATCAGGATGGCAATCAAGGTCAGTTCACCCTCTTACTTGGCGATCGATCGAGAGATTAGTTTGCTCTCAATTGTAGCTTATAGAGCATTTAGTATTTTGTATCTTGCCATTTCGTAATGAACGATTGATAATGAAGGAATTTATTTGAACGTATTTCGCTCTGGCCCTTATTATCTACGATCGTTCAACGCGATTTGATTACGCTTTTATTTGTTCACTTTCCTATAAGGAAGGAACATATTTTTTTAAATATTTGTCATTAATGAACCTCATGTGCTTGGTGCCATCTAAATCTTCCAAATGATAGGCTCCATTAGGCAACACACTATTTACTTTATATGGCCCTCCCCAATTGGGCGACCACTTGCCATATTTTGGATCTTTGCTATCCAAAGGGAGTATTGTTTTCCAAACCAATTCGTCCAGGCTAAATGTTTTGGCTATAACTTTTTTATTATAAAACTTAGTCATCCTTTGTTTTTGATCTTGCAATCTATCTAGGATATCCAATTTTACTTCGTCCAACTCCAATAAGTTCTGAACTAGTGATTCGGTATACTCATCATCACTTAACTTATGCTGCAAACACACTCTGATCGATTGTACGTTAATTTCCATAGGCAAAACGGCCTCCTGTCCATAAGTAAATTGGAAAGGAGTAATTTTGGTACTTGACCGAGGCGATGTCTTATAAGCACATAAGGCCTTGTTTAGACATTCGTGCCAATTTCTGGCATCTTCATCTATCATTTTCCTTATGATATTTTTTAGAATTTTATTAGAAGATTCTGCTTGTCCTTTGGATTGAGCGTAATATGGTGTGGAGTTTACTAATTTAACTCCAAACTCGCTCAAGAATTTATTCACTTGATCTCCATTTAAAGAAGTTCCGTGATCTACAATCAAAGTTTGTGGAATTCCAAATCTATAAATAATATGATCACGGATAAATTTTATGACACTCTTTTGGGCGATCTCCTTTAAAGGTATCGCCTCTACCCATTTAGTGAAAAAATCAGTTGCAACTATAACAAAGATATGTTGCTTGGACGATGGAGGATAAATCTTCCCTATTAGGTCTATCGCCCAACCCTTAAATGGCCAATGTTTGATAATAGGTGACATCTCCCGTGCTGGCGGCCTTTGCATTGGACCATGCTTTTGGCATGTTAGACAACTCTTTGCAACTAAACGCATGATTCTCCCATCTTGGACCAAAAATATCCATTCCTAATAATTAACCATCTCATCCTTTGGCCAGTTTGACGAGCTCCACATATCCCTTCGTGCACCTCAGCTATAACTGTCCTGACTTCTTGTAAACTTACACATTTTAGCAATATACCATCAGAGCGTTTCTTAAACAACTCTTCATCTATCAGTGTATAGTTTAGCAAACGCAACTTCATTTTTCTACTATCTCCTTTATTAGGTTCTTTAAGAAACCTTTTAATTTCTGCCCTCCAATCTATTGCATCTCCATATTGTATGCAATAAATTTCAATCCGTCTCGCCCGTTTTTGGACTATGGGTAATATTACTCAATATTCATAGGTAGATTTCCAATTAAAAACCTTTGAATACCCTGAGGCCATCTGGGCCAACTCATTTGCTACGTCATTATATATTCTATTAACACATTGAAACTCTACTTGGTCGAATTCTTCCAATAGCTCTTGGACGATTTCATATTGACTTATAATGGAATCACTTTGGCACTTAAAATCATCAATCAATTGGTGAATTACCAATTGAGAATTACCTCTAACGATCACATTCTTCACTTCCATATCTATCATCAATTCTAGGACCACGATTAAAGCTTCATATTCGGCTTGATTGTTGGTACACATCCTATCCAAAGTGAATGCGAACTTGTAACAAATCCCTAAAGGATTTATTAATACTACTCCTACTCATGCACCTTTAGAAGTTTTTGACCCATCGAAACACAAAACTCAAGGTTTTAATTCGAACGAATTGATTTCTAATTCAATTTTTTCAAGCATATATGAAAGCATGGATGATCGGTCAGAAAGTTAGCCAAAGCCTGATTTTTGATTGCCTTTTGGGGTATGTATTGTATTTCGAATTTTGATAATTCTAACGTCTAAAAGCCTACTCTTTGGTGTAAAGTAGGGCGAGAGAACATATACTTAACCAAATTTACTCTAGAAATCAAATAAACGATTACGGGCCGTAAATAAGCCCTTAATTTCGTACATGTAAAATACAATGCAAGACATAATTTTTCAATGGCAGAGTAATTATATTCACATTTCGTGAACCGTCTACTCAAGTAGTAAATCGCTATTTCTTCACCAAATTGGTCTTCTTGCGCGACAATTCCAGCTATTGATTTTTGTTCAGCTGATATATACACTTTCATTGGCTGTCCTTGGATTGGTGACATCAACACTGGTGGATTTGATAAATATGTGTTTAGGCTTTCAAAAGCCTTTTGATGCTCTTCTTTCCAGACGAATTCGTCCTAATTTTTCAACTTTAAAAGTGACGAAAAAGCTTTAGTTCGCCCCTGCACAGTTAGAAATAAAGCATCTTAAAAAATTTACTTGGCCTAGAAACCTTTGCAATTCTTTTTTATTAGTGATTTGGCCTCTGAAATAGCATTCGCTTTATTTTTATCAAGTTCGATCTCTCTTTTGTGTACTAAAAAACCAAGGAAGTTTCTTACGTTAACGTCAAATGCACATTTCAAGGGATTCAATTTTAGTTTATATTGCCTCATTCGCTGAAATGAACATCTCAGTTTTTCAAAATGGTCATCTTCTTTAATGGATTTGACCACTATATCATTTACATACACCTCAACAAACTTGTCTATCATATCATGAAAAATCAAGTTCATTGCCCTTTGATAAGTTGCTCCTACATTTTTTAGGTCGAAAGGCATAACTATCCATTCAAAACATCCTAGAGATCCAGGGCACCTAAAGGCAGTTTTGTGTATATCTTCTTCAGCTATATAAATTTGATTGTATCCTGAATATCCATTCATGAAGGAATATATTACGTGTCCGGCAGCCGAGTCTACTAAAGAATCTATCGTAAGCATTGAATATTCATTTTTTGGTGTAGCTATGTTTAAATTCCTAAAGTCTATGCACACCCTTAATTTATCATTATTTTTTAGCACTGTCACGATATTGGACAACCATTTGGCATATCTGGCTGTTCTGATAAAGTTTTCTTTTAATAATTGCTCTATTTCTTTCTTAATTTCAGGGAGTACATTAGGAACAAAATGCCTAGGAGGTTGTTTATGAGGTTTAAAGTTTGGCTTGGTTGGTAATCTATGTTCCACCAAACCTCTATCTAAACCAGGCATATGTTAATATTCTCAAGCAAAATAATCCTTATATTCTTTTAATAAAGCGATTAATTTATCACTAACCTCTTGATTGAGCATCTGGCTGACAAAGGTTGGGCGATCTTCCCCTTCATTGCCAATATTCAATTTAATCAGAGGGTCTTGTGCTTGAGCGTATCCAGGCTTGGTGATCCTCATTACTTTATCGTCCAATTCCGTTATAGGCACTTCTTCTTCTAAACAATCCACATTGTTGACTTATCGATCTATATTTTGTTCCAACTCGAACGCTGTCAATTTGTCTCTCAATGCTTTCAAGGCTACTTCTTCTTTCGTCTTGTCCTTGTATTATTTATTGAAAGCCATTAATTTGGCTTTGAAGGCCTAAATATCGATCATTTGCCTTTGTTGCTTATAATTCATTCAAAACTCCTTGATTACTCTTTTGCCAATTACTGGCTCTTCTAGGGCCACTATGTTTGGCCTCATTTGACCGAATGTTTCAGTGAGTGTATCTACCGAAAACGACTTTTCACTCTGTGCAACAATTTGAGTTTTTTCTCCATCTTGGACTACTCTGACAGGTACATAATTTCCTTCGTACATGAACCTTTCCACCGAGTTTGCTTCTACGACAAAAGGCCTATGATCGGCCTGCACCACTTCTACGTCGCCTTTGTCATTCCAAAAAACCAGACATTGATGGAGTGATGAGGGTATACAGCGACTTCCGTGTATCCAATCCCTTCCTACTAACACATTGTAACTAGTAGGACCATCTATTACAAAGAAGACTGTGGTCCTAGTAGTTTTCCCTAGAGTTATGTCTAATGGCATAACCTCTTTAGCTGAAGTTGCTCCTCCATTGAAACTCGTAAGGACGACTTCTGTTGGGATCATATCATTTTTTGTTTTTGCAAATTTCCTCATCATTCTAAATAGAATGATGTTTATAGCTGCTCCATTATCGACAAGCACTTTTGTCACAGGCATGCCATTAAGTAGAGTTTTAATGTACAATGGCCTCAAGTGTTTAGTTAACTTCATGGCTGGTCGCTTAAAAATAACCTTTTTCGCAGCATCTATTTCCACTTCCTGCTTGTCCTCTGTCGAGTTATCCTTTTGTGATAAATCAACGTGCAGCATGTCGTACTGAGCTTCCGTTTCCTGAATTTCCTTTTTACTGTTTTCTAATGCTTCTTCTTCAGTTACCTAACCTGTGGGATGAGGTATTATTCTTGGAGGTGATCCATACTTTTCAGAGCGAGAAACTCTCTTTTCCCTTTTGGGCGTCCCGTACAGCACGTAATAATCAAAAGAACGCCCACACGGTTCCCCCAACAAGTCCATTTCACGAACCCCCTCTCGATGTAGTTGCTTCAACAAAGTATTGTACGATATTCCTCTTTTTCTTCTTTCTGCTTCCATATCAATTTCCTCTTCGATATCCATTATACCATCATCTCCTTCATCATCGTAGGCCTCTCTAGAAGTTTGGCCTTCTTCATATTCCAGTACGCATGCTTTTTCTTCGTTATCCTCCCTCTCTTCTTCTTCTTTCTCTTTATTGTTGAACTCATTGGCTAGCAAATAGTTATTAACCATGACAGGAGGAACGTACCGAACTGAATAGTAAGGGACTGATCTGGATCTTCTCCATCTTTTCTGTCTCGCTCAAACTTCGATCTCCCAGAAGAAGTCTCTGGCAATTCTTTCATCAATTCACCTGTACCAGTCTCTTCACTGTCTTTGAAAACATTTTGATTGGCTACCTCAAGTAGTCTAGGCGCTTTAGAACGTTGCATTCCCTATTGTTACCTCATCATCCGTCCATAGTTCCGTTGAAAACGCCTTTGTTGGGTTCTAGCCACCTCGTTGAAGGGTATCGCCCTTTCTGCATTATACTGGAACGAATGCCATACATTTGGTTGGCGAGACTGCGGCCTGAATGTTCTCCCATTAATTATTGGCTTGAACTGCCTCTCAAAAGACGGTCCCCGAATGATGTACCTTGCCCTCTACCAGGCTAAGCATTTGGGAAAAAACTAGGGCGATGGTGATGCTGCCATGTCCCTGGTTTCTCTGTGTTCCCACTCACTTCTCTTTTACATCATGCACACAAGACGTCTTCATCCTTTTCAAGCTCTTTCCTTTGATACGTTCAAAGACACTGGGATATGGTCCAGGGTCCTTTTCACCGTCATCTATAACTAACTTGAATTTTGGGAACTTGTTTTTGAAACCAATCGTCACCATATTTACCCCAAGTGGCTGTGGAAAATGGTTTTCATCCACTGCCATCTTCCTCTTATCCTCGAACGTAATTCGTCCTGATTCAATGGCATCTTGTAACACATGGCGAAAAACCAAACAGTTATTAGTCAAATGTGACCATGCATTATGCCACTTACAATATTTTTTACCCTTAACTTGTTCAGGGCTTGGCAATTTATGTTTATCGCTCAACTTTATCTGCTTATCCTTATATAGTTTATCAAATATAAGGTCAGCTTTGGTTACATCGAACGGGAACGTTCTAACCTTTTTGTTTTCATCTTTTATAGGCTCATCCTTGCCCAACGGTCTAGGTTTAGCCATTATAGGACAAATATACGCGTCTCCTTTGATTAATTCGGTCAAACATATTTCGGTTTGATCGTAATACTCGTCATTAATGGTATGAATATCAAAATTTGGGTTTCTATTATAAGTCCCCTTACTAGAATTTTTCATTTGCTCTTCTTCTCTTATTAATTGTTCATACCTAATCACGTTCGCACTCAATTGAAAAAGATCAGGAAATTCCTTGTCTTGGAACTTCTTTTTCAAATCAAAGTTTAGACAACCTTGAGCGATTTTGACAAACTCCTTTTCGGGCAAAGGTACAAAATATGTACTTCTTATTGTCTTGAACCTTTGAAGGAAACCTTCTGCCCATTCGTTTGCCATTTGACGTAGATTCGTCAAATCGGCCAAAGTAACTTCGGACTTAGTCTTATAAAACTAAGCGTGGAACAATTGCTCCAATTGTTGCCATGTTTGAACAGAGTTCGCTGGCAAATTGATGAACCAGGAGAAAGCTACTCCAGTTAATGAACTAGGGAACAGCCTCATTTTATGGTAATTAGTTATGTCACCACTTTGCAGTGTGAATCGCCCTATGTGTTCTAGAGTAGACACCTCTCCTAAACCGGTAAATAGTGAGAATTCTATCACTTTATACCTTCTAGGCCATGGATATGCTTGGTCTACCCAATCAGGCTATGGCTTTGTGTAAGTCAGCCTGATGACAGGACGTACCCCAAAAACCATCTGATCCTGTACTATTTCCATAATTTGATTCCTCAACATAACGTTGGGGTCATATGAAATTCCTACCGGTTGGTTGATCGGTTGATTTGCTTGAGGCCTGATATTTGGTCCTTGGTTGGCAACAAAGTTGCCATGATTTGGGTCATTGTTACCATTAGCCTGAATATTTATTCCATCATTAACACGTGAGGCATTCTGTCCATTATTTAGGACATTGTCTCTTACGTTTAGGTTACCCCCAAGTTAGATGTACCATTGCCACTATTCTGATTTGGCATTACACCATCCCCTGGTTTGAAGTAGAGGGACCAAAAGGTAATTCTACCCCTTGATTTGGACTTAGGACTGGGGAATTATGTCCCGCAATTATCCTAGCTTGGAAGTGATTTGCAAGAGGCACAACTGGCTGACAAATTTGGCCTACTAACTTATTCATTATTTCATTCAAAATATTCAATTGTTTGGGCATGTTGTCATAATGTGCATTCCCATTCTGGGTAAATCTTTCCATATTATGAATATTTCGTAGATTTACCTGTTCAACGACATCCTGTGTGAGTTCTCCAAGTAATGCACGCATAGTTCGAGGACTCAACTCTGTCATTGGTTCGTAATGACTATAACTGCTCTAATTCTGTCCATCTGTTCGTGGAGAGCTATGCTGCTCCTCATATCGCTCAATCACAGACTGGACTCCTCCCTGACTAGCTTCCTTATTAGATTTCTAAGACATATTGTTTTACCTTTTGTATCTTCAACACCAAACACCAAGGTCCCACTGGACGTGCCAAATTATTTCGCGCGGGTAGTCGCTAACAATTAAAAAGAAAATCAGACGATTGTGTAAGGAACAAACCTCTCAAGACAAAGTTCCAAAAATGGGTGTTTTATGGGCGATGACTTTACAATTGGAACTAAACATAATGCCTCCAAAGAGCGCAAGCACACGAGTACTGAAAAGAAATGTTTAAATTTAAAATAAGAAATTGAAATTACATATTCTCTATTTGAGAGTGTTTGATTCGGGGTCTTTTGCTCTATGTCTTCTCTTCCTTTTATATTCTCTTGATGATTTTTTCGTGATCAACCGCTTAAAAACTGTTTGATTGCTTTGTAACTACCCACTTTCTTTATGGTGGCTAACTTGTCGTGGAACTGCTGTCACTACTCTTTGTCGTTCAACCGTCTTCAACTGAACTCCTTGAATCGTGGAACGTGATAAGGTTACTCAATAACTGCTTAACTGCATTTTTGGATAACCATAATATCTTATGTTTGCTAAGATTCTGGGTGATTCGAAGGTTTGGGCGAGAACAGGGTCATAACTCTGGGCGACTGTAAGGCACTTCATTCGCTCAGATCTTGGGCGTCTTGCAGGCTTGGGCGATGATGTTACCATGTTCGTAGGCTTCCACTACATTCATTAATAACCCTATCTGGACCTTTATCTTGAATTGTCCAGTTTGGCTTCATTCCTTGGGCTATTCGATTTGGGTTGCACTTTTAGTGTGTCAACACTAAAAATATAATCTAGTTTCCAAAGATCATAACTCTAATCGAACAACACAATTAAGATGAGACGATTCATAAGTTTGTTCTTTGAATCGCTCTATTATGATCTTTTGTATGGAAATAGCTAAATGGATCCGGAGTTTTCTGTAGCCATTATAAATAACATGATGTCCCTAAAAATAGTCTTCTTTTTCGCAGAGGGTGCAAACTGCAATGCACATCCTGATAACTTAGCGGTATCATTTTGCATTTTCAGAATTGATAATGCAACTATTTTGATTATTTATCGATCTTGAGTTTGGGTTTCTTGATTTGGGAATTTCGATATGATTTCAAATTAAAACCACCTCATGTTCTGAGTCAGATTTATTAGTTCTTTATGCGTATGTTAGTTTGAATGAAAAGGCAACGTTATCATTTATTAAAAAAGTTAAAAGCATCTAGTTATTTACAGTCCACTTTCATGGACCCCATGTTATGCCGCGTTACTGGAGAAATACAAAAATCTTCTCTATCTCTTCCACGAAACCAACCTAAATACCCTGTATATATCCTTCTGATCTATCTAACCAAATAATTTCCTCAAACTATCAACTTCCCAATTTAATTGTTTAACAAAGTCAAGGATTCTTCGCCGTTGATCACCGGAAACATCTTTTCCGACATGTCGGACAATGGTGAGGGCGGCGGTTGTAGGCCTTGTAGCAGCATATGTTGCCGCTTTATAGTCACATCCGGCTTCGCTGCTCTGTTTTTGTGGCTAGCTCTACGTACCTCCCAACCAACGTGCTCCATTCAAGATTTATATGTGCCTGTTCTTAACAAGACCGATCATTCGATCGGTAATAGGAACAACAGCATATTCTTTGACCTCATGCTCGATTATGGAATGAAAGAGAAGGCAGTGTACTATGATAACATCAGCTTAATCTTTTTTTACGCTCCAAACACTAGCTTTCCAATCGCCAACTACACGGTTCCCGGGTTTCACCAGGGTCACGGGAAGAAGGCTCACCGGAAATTGGTGGTGGAGGCTCATGGACCTTCGTGGGAGGCGGCATTTAAAAATGTTTCAAATGGGACTGTCTCAGTTTTCAGAGTGGGTTTATCCACCAAGGTGAGGTTCAAGATCATTTTTTGGTATACCAAGAAACACAATTTGGTGGTCGGGGCTCATATCGAGGTGAACGATTCCGGTAAGAAAGTCAAAAAGAAAGGCGTTGAACTGAAATCCGGCTCACCGGAGCGTAATTGCCACCTTCTACTATTGCTGTTTTCTAGTGTGTTGGTTGTTTTGTTGTGAGTTTTGCAAAGTTTAATGGGCAGAATTTTTTTGTGTAATTTTTGTGCTATGTGATACACTGAGCTTAGCATCTCTGTGTTATTTTGGCTGATGGTATGTGGCTAATGCGAACTCTCAAGTCTAACTTAAGACTCCTTGTTTTGCTGCCCTAATATGAGCTACTTTCGTGGCATAACGGGACCATTTACCTCGAGCAACCCTTATGGTTAACTTCCGAGGGACATGAGCCAGATAACTTCTGAAGTTTACTATAAGTATGCCATTACCTAGACATATTCCTCGTTATTTTCTGCAATGCCTAAACATTATATATTAGCAACATTTCAAATACAAATTTCTAAAAGCATCAACCGGTTCTATGATGCACACGCAGATTCAAGGTATATTCGATATGCTGATAGATTCAACACTAGAATGAACAAGATTTCAAACCCGCCTCTATATTTTTCTCATTATTAGCAACATTCAAAAGGAATTGGCTACAAGAATTGCCTGTCTACATCTTGCCTTTGCCTGTTGAAGTCTGTCAGTCAGTGTGTCTTCTTTCACTGCAGCTTTAACCATGGCCAAATCCATTTCCACTAGCTTCAAAACTCTAAACAATTCAGTAATCATTCTGTCCTCAACTTTCCCTTCATCTCTCAGTATTTCAGCTTCTTCTCTTGCTCTTTCTGCCACAATCTCCCCGACCTTCGCCAACAGTGCTGTCGAACCAAATTCCTTGTCCATCAATTCTAGCAGCTTTTCTAAAAAGTCCATAATCACATACCCTGTAGGCTTCTCCAATGGAATAGGCTTAGTTCTTTTCCATCCTATCTCAAAATTTGGTGGCTCGGGTTTGAAGATGCCGGTTCTCGACTTTCTTTCGCGTATAATCTCCGATCTTCTTCGTTTTTCTATAGGAAACTTCTCAGGGCTGATGGTTGTTTCAGAACCTGGAGGGGGAAGAGGAAAATCAGGTTCAGGTGTTGAGTTCGAAGAGCATTTGATCGAGAATTTCCTTGGGGGTGAACTGATTATATGAAATGATAAATTTACAGGTGTTTGGGTTGAGCTGGGGCGAATTAATGGGGAAGGGTGTGAATGATGGAGAAGTTGAAGGACATTGGAAGCCATGAAAAGAGAAGAGGATAAGGAACTTTGTTCTTGAGATGGACTAAGGGCTAGAGGAGTAGAGTAGAGACTATTTAGAATTGAGCATGATATCTTGGGAGTAAATGGAGCCCAAAAGCAAATAAGAAGATATTTATTTAGCCACGTTTGAATCACATTATTGTAAAAATGAGAATGGAAAATATAATCGTTTTGAGTTTCATACAAGAGATAAAAAATCAAATATGATGGCTTGATATGATAGATAACGATCATATTTTTTATTTTAATGAGGAAATAATGGGACTCAAATAAGGCCTTAATAATATCGTATTTAATAGATAATTATGTCCTATTTGGCTCAATTTAAAAAATGAAATACAATAATATTTAAATTAAAGACAATAATTATTTTTAAAATTATTTATTCTAATAGCGTTTAAAATAATTTATTGTATCTAAATCAAATAGGACTAGGAATGTCACTTTGAATCGTATTTAATCATACATTGTGTTAATAATAAAAATTAAAATTTTAATAAAAAATTAAGTAAAAACCAACAAATGATTTTAATCATATTTTTTATAGATTGGCACCGTTCCTCTTACTCGTAAATTTGAGATGCTAAATTTTTTGACAAATAATCGTGATCTTTAATTTAAATCAAACCAACATTTGGTATGTGTTTCACTAAAATTATGAGAAAGTTTTTTATTTACATTTGAGATCCATAAAATATTAAATGTTTGATTAAATTAAATGTTGCGATTATTTGTCAAATAAGTGTATCAAATTTATAAGCATGAGAATGGTTCCATTTATAAATTTTACAAATTTTCATCCACCATACATTTCATAATATTTTATTAAATTTACTAAAAATTTCATTTTTAATTATATCAAACAAGGGACTTAATATAAACCGAAATTTAAAAAGTTCAAAGGAGTAACTTGATGTGTCTAATATTAGAACAAATGATCGTATTCCAAGATTACACATAATTATATTGTTAAATATTTTTTTTTTTTTTGAATTTCACGACTTAAGAAAGTGTGGGGGGCGGGGGGAACCACAAGTCGTCTCAACACGATAAGGTTTGAGCCGAATCTTGATTTTTTGGTCGAGCTTCTGCTCCGACCAAAGAAGCACAACCCTTTTTTATCCAAGCAGCAACATTTGAAGACAAATTCATTCCCCGTTTGACACACATTATTATAAGAATGAGAATAAAAAATATAATCATTATGGACCCCACACAAGATATAGAAAGTTAAATATGGTAACTTGATGTGATAGATAATGATCGTATTTTTTTATTTTAATGGACAAATAATAAGAATAAAATAGGACCTTAAATTAATTTATTGCATTAATATATTAAAAATGAAAAATAATTAAACGCACAAAAATCTCTCTCGTGACCCTTAACCATGCCAATGACTTTCTTCTTGTAAGCAGGCAGGCAAGCAGTAGCTGTCGGGGTTGACTGAAAACTGATAATCAATGGCGAAAATCTCGTTGGGTTGCGAGCCGGTGGTGGGATCCCTAACGCCGTCGAAGAAGAGGGAGTATAGAGTCACAAACAGACTCCAAGAAGGCAAACGTCCAATTTACGCCGTCGCCTTCAATTTTATCGACTCCCGTTACTTCAACGTCTTCGCCACCGCCGGCGGCAATAGGGTAAGTAATTTACCATTTTGTCTTCGTTTTACTACTAGGTTTTGCTTCAATTTTGGGCATCAAATTTTTGGGCACTCGCGGAATTTAGGTTACTGATTTTATTTATTTTTTTTCAATTTTAGCATGTTTCATGTTAAGATAAAGGGAAAATTAAAATTAATAGAGGAACCAAAGGCTAGAGAAAATGAAAATTAACCAATGCTATTTGGAACGGTGTAAATGTAAGTAATAAATTCTATTTAGAATTTCAATTTTTGTATGTACTTGAGAACAGAGAGTACGAAGTGAGAGAAGAGAAGAGAAGAGAAGAAAACATATAAGTGTACGGATGTGGTGTTTATTCCTCGTGATCCAGAGGATTGAGTTAGGCGAGTCCGGCGAGTAGAGAGTGTTTGAGTTAGCCAGTTATATGAGCTGCTTTGACTGGAATATTTTTGGGGAAGATAAAATAGATGTCACTACTTCGAGGGGAAAAAAAATGAAAAACTAAAAATCAGGTTATTCTTGGTCTTGATTGTTAGAAAAAATTCCCAAGGAGAACGCAATGTCTGAAAAGGTTCTGTTGTTGTATAAAACTAGTGTTTAGCTTGTTTATTTTTGGGATCCTTAAAGAATCAAAATCATAATAACATACAAAATATTAATGTGGATTTGATATGTGATTTTGACAATTGTACTTTATTTTCAAACTCAAATCTCTTAAACAATAATTAGTTTACGGACCATGCTCGATGTACCTAATTTTTTTTTACCTAAAGCATACACTCACAATAGGAGCGTGGGGACCACATGTTAGGATTATTTTATTCACGCGGGGTCCACGTGCTTGTGAGAGACTGAGAGTAGGCAAACCATTTGATAAACCAAATTATGTACACTTAGAATTATCCTTAGTTTCCAATTCTCCATCCGTAAACAAAGGTATGAGTATTGTGAAAAAGGATAAAGATATTTATACAAAATCTTGTTGACAAAATGGTGTGCTCATTCTCACAAAATTAGCAGACCCACGTGAATTTAAAAAATATCGGCTTGTCAGGAGTAGTGAGTAAGGGGGTTTGTAAAAAAAGTTTGTATATGTAGCATGATCCTCTTGAAAAACTGAATGCTAAAAAAAAAAAAAAAAAAAAAAAAAAAAAAAAAAAAAAAAAAA
>NC_036243.1:19718217-19737899 GCF_002742605.1 Olea europaea var. sylvestris | reverse complement strand
AGGGAAAATATATGTATGGGAAATCCAGTCCAGCCCTCCTGTCCTCATTTCGAGGTCTGCTTCCTTGATTCTTCACTTGTTCCTTATTCTTTCAACACACACACCTCACCTGACAACAAGCAATCTGGATCATTTTTCATTTGACGTGTACATACTCTTGCTTTCTCAGGCTATCTCATGTGCAATCAAAATCTGCAATTAGACAGACTGCAATGTCCTTCGATGGAAGGTAAAATTTCCCGAATGGATTTCCTTTCTTTGTTTGACATCAACATGTAATGTATAATCTTGGAGCATATAACCAGCGGTGTCTGTGTGCTGCAGCACCATTCTTTGCTGCTGTGAGGACGGGACAATATGGCGGTGGGATGTTGTAGCAAGTTCTTGAAAATGTCCATAGGAGAAGGGCCATTGAAGGTGTGAAATACACTTTCATGGTTGACTAAATCGTGTTCCATATGTTGAAGTTCTGTGAGTCGTGCTTGATCACAGATGCAAAGTATTGCAACAAACGAATCTGCAGCCAAAGCATTGTACGTAGCATCTGAATGATGGAAATCTTGGGTTGCATCAACATGTTAACCGTCTTTCTGTGTGTATCATGGACGTGCTGCATAATTTATTTAGTTACACAAGGAAAACAGTTAGTCCTCGTTTGAGCCACATTATTGTAAAAGTGAAAATGAAAAATATAGTCGTTATGGGCTCCACACAAGAGCTAAAAAGTCAAATATGATGGCTTGATGTGATGGATAACGGTGATATTTTTCGTTTTAATGAGGAAATAATGGGACTCAAACAGAGCCTGAGTTAAGTCCGGTGCACTACATATATGTAAATGTGTGGTAAAATCTACATGGTTATAGGATCACCAAAGCTTCACATAGCAAGTGAATTTCGTAATAGTGTGCAAAAATGGTAAGTATAATCCATCGTATTCAAAAGCCGAACCATTTGTAATCACTACTTAACTTTGACATAATGCGTGAGAAAATAAGTGAAAAGTAGGAGAACACTGAAAAGTGAAAGTCTTTGTTCATGTCAAGCGGAAAAGTAATATCATCTTTGCTGCCCTCGAGAATACCAGTGTTAAAATGGACAGGGGGTGATGTAGGATCAATTGGGATTTCAGCAGTTAAATTATAATGAGCAGAAAATCAGCAAATGTGTGTGGTAAAATCTACATGGTTATAGGATCACTAAAGCTTCACATAGCAAGTGAATTTCGTAAGAGTGTGCAAAAATGTATAATTCATCGTATTCAAAAGTCGAATCATTTGTAATCACTACTTAACTTTGACATAATGCGTGAGAAAATAAGTGAAAAGTAGGAGAACACTGAAAAGTGAAAGTCTTTGTTCATGTCAAGCGGAAAAGTAATATCATCCTTGCTGCCCTCGAGAATACCAGTGTTAAAATGGACAGGGGGTGATGTAGGATCAATTGGGATTTCAGCAGTTAAATTATAATGAGCAGAAATTCAGCAGCGGAATAATAAGAAATATGCAGCAAGAAGGGGGGAGAATCAGAGAGAATGGGGAAAGAAGACCGAAGAAGACACGGGAAGAGAATGAGAGAAGAGGAAAACTTAGGCAATAAACCAAGCAATTTACTTCATCAATTCATTAATTGTTCCAAGTAAACAACAAAACAGATATAAATAGCAAACAAAACCTTAAAGATAAAGTGCTTGGGCCAAATCCATTATACAACCCAATTACGCAAATAAGAGTCCAAACATAAATAAAGGTCTAATGAGAAAAGTAAATAAAATGGATGTCCATATCAACTCTCCCGGGGTTAGAGAAAACTCGATCCCGTTGAGTAGGTAAATCACAAATTACTGTAGTTAATCTGATACCAAAAATGCTTCAAGTCATGCCACGGAGGACGATCTTTCCGATGAATCAAGAATTGAAATTCTATGATTGATAATAATGAAAACTGCAATTTATTCCCAAGAATATGATTTAACCAAGGAAGACAATCTTTCCTTCTAATCAAGTACTAATACTGGACTCCAAATAACCAACATTCATGCACCTTATCTCCAAAATTTTCACATGACTGTGCACAATGAGGAGCACAAGAAGCTAGCACCGAAAACTGGCATGTAGAGACAAAAGATTACAACATCGAAGGGTCGAATGTGCCTTTATTGGGAAACAATTCTTCGACATTGAAAATATAACTTTCATTTAAGTGAGATGACCAGTCAAATAGAGAACCTTTATACAAGTGATCCAAAATTTTTTTTTTTTCACATTTTTAGGAAATCGAATCAAAGAGACTTACAATAAAATATAGTACTTGTCAATAGAGTACTCTAATTTATATGGTACATCGAAAGTAAACTCAAAAATTTCATGATTGAAAATGAATTGACCTAATTTAGGAACATTGCCAACATAATGATGAGTTAGCACAGCGTGTTGATAATTAGTGGGCAACATCTTAATGTCAATAGGAAGAGTGTGCAGTCAGGTAGTGACCTTAGAAAACAATGTGGCAACTCTTGGGTATAGGCAGCAGAAATTATTTTGATGAAGGGAACAGTGTTTTGATAAAGCGAACCAACCTGTAAAATTGTGAGATGGTATAAATTTAGTAGATGGCTGGCTTGAGACTAAAATCTTTGGCTGAAAACCCAGAGCCCCGTTTCAACGCTGTCTTTCAAATTAAGAATTTGTAGAAAGTGTATGGTCTCCATGATGGTCTAGAACTCAAAGTTAAGTAGCAATCTGATGAAGGGAAACTATGTTTGGCTCTGATACCACTTTGATGTAGGAACAATTGGGATTTCAGCAGTTAAATTATAATAAGCAGAAAATCAGCAAAGGAATAATAAGAAATATGCAGCAAGAAATGGGGAAAATCGGAGAGAATGGGGAGAGAAGACACAGGAGGAGAAGTGGAGAAGAGGAAAACTTAGGCAACAAACCAAGCAATTTACTTCATCAATTCATTTGATTGTCCCAAGTAAACAACAAGACAGACATAAATAGCAAACAAATCCCTGAAGATAAAGTGCTTGGCAAACTTATTATACAAGTTAAAGTGCTTGGCAAACTTATTATACAAGTCCAATTACGCAAATTAGAGTCCAAACATAAATAAAGGTCTAAAAAGAAAAATAAATAAAAAGAAAAAATTCATAAACCATGTATTGACTATGCACAATTCAAAAATCAAGTTTTAAGTTTAACTAATGCAAAAAATCATGTTTTTATCTAATTAATTAAAAATATTTATTAATTAAATATAATAAGGTCACAATTATACAATTAATGGTCACATGTATACAATTATAGATTACAAATTTATTTACTGGTCACATACCATCAAATTAATTGGTCACGGATCATTTTGAGATCACAAATCAAAACTTTAATAGGTCATAAATTATTTCGAAGTCATATATCACAATTTATCTATCGATTTTATTGGTCACAAATCCAAAAAATTATAGGTCACAAGTCATATATTTTCAAATTGGATGGTCACAGATTATTTCGAAATCATATATCACAATTTATCTATCGATTTTATTGGTCACAAATCCAAAAAATTATAAGTCACAAGTCATATATTTTCAAATTTGATGGTCATAGATGACTTTTTTGAATTTTAAAGTCACAGATTAATAGTATAATTGGTCGCAGACACCAAACACCCAAACCGATCGTCAACAGCCACCACATTCAAAATCAAGACACAGATCGAATTGTAGATCTAAATAATCATTTGTCCCAAACCACCCAAAAAACCCCAAACGTAGATGACAAAGAAACTGTAAGAAGCAGCAAATTTAGCACTAAATAGCTGTAGCAGATCTTCCCCAAATTCCTCATCATTCTACACCAGAACATCACCGCTCACACTTTCAACAGATCGTTCCCCAATTTCGCCGCCATTCAGCACCAGAGTGCGACCTAACTCCGGCAGCATCGCACTACAACAACCCATAAAACAAGATTAGAACCCAACTCCGACGAAAAGCTAGAGAAAAGTGAGAAGCCAAACGTTTCTATAATTAAAGGCGAATTAGTAAACCAACTGGTGTGTGGTGGAAATTTTTGGGGGGGAGGGAGGGGGGAGAGAGAGGATAGGATTGACTTTTGAGAGATGCCTCGAAAAATCTTGCTGCGAGTGTGTTTGAGGGGGTGTGATGTTATTTATAATTCCAGAACATTTTATTATTAATATTAAAATATAAATTAACCGCCTGATTTTTGCACAAACAAACATTCAACCTGATTTTTAAATTATGATCTTTAAATGCCTATAAGGGTGTAATTTTCACTAAATAAAATGGATGTCTGCGTCGGGGCCTAGGATTGAGTCGACCCGGCTAGTTAAAAATCTGGCCAGAACGGGTCTGGCATGCAGTATTCCACGGGTCCTGATCAGTTCAGCTGTAATCTATTGAAATGGTCTGGACGGGGCCCGGACTTGGAAGATATTGCCATATTGGTGTCATGGTGTGCCAATTTGAATCGGCCTAGACTTCTCTGCTCGAGGGCCTTGCCCGACTAGAAATTTTGCCGAAAACGGGCTTCAAGTGTTGCACTAGACTACAAAATACAACGTGGCCAGCTTTTTCCACTCCACACCCACATGCTAATTGCAGCTTGTCGTCGAAGAAAAGGCCATAAATTTGTCCACCGCTATTTTTCCTTGTTGTGAAGGGACATCAGATTATTCTGAGGGATATCAAGTAGTTTTCATCCATAATTCTAGGGCCTGGTCTGAATAGTCGAGGGCCGTTAATCGTTGGTGTTAGAAACTTGGAGTAAAGGTGAAGGGACGAAATACTCGAGTTCATATTTATTGTCCCGACTTAGCTATGACTTGATATTTTAGTAAGTCAAGCTTCGTCATCGATTGTGATTCACAAAGCTTACCATTTTTTTCCCATGCCACGATTGAGTTGTGATAGGACAGAAACCATAAGGCAAAATAACAATAAAAGAGCATAACTTTCCAATTTCTAGAAAGAAATTGAAGCATTTATGTTTGGCCTTTTGGTTTGAGGAAGAAAAGAATAACAATCATTAGAGGGCATTCTATAGTTTGGCACCAAAGTTCTAAGATTTTAACAACTTCCCCCCTTAAAGAGCCCAAAAATTATTTTACCTCGTCAATTTGCAATATCTCACTCAAGTATAAATATATTCTTGACCATTTGGATGTAGGGATGTAAATGGATCGGATATTTCCAAATTTGATCGAACCTTAAGAACAATTATCCTATCTGATCCGATAATCCAAAGGCCATTTACTATGTTATCAGATATCCGATCCGATAATCCGATTTGAAATTGAAAAAAATTAGAAAGATAAAAATTTATATTAGTCAACTTCTAAGCCCTAAATTAAGAGATCCGAATAGCTTTTTACTCAATTATTGCCCCATCTATTTATAGATCGTAAAGTTTATGATATTCAGGTAAGTATCCAATGTGGGGAGTAAGAAGTTAGGAATAATAAAAGCAACTCTAACTATTGGCTCATTTGGTTGTTTAATTTATAAAATAAATTAATTATTTTTTACTTTATTATAATTAATAAAAAAATTAAATCTCTTCAGATATTTCAATTACCAATATTATACTATTATCTAATATTATTTATTATTTGAAAATTATGTATAAAGTATAATACAAGTTTCAAAATGGGAAAAATTATGTGTAATAAATTATGCGATGATATATAAAATATATTATATTAGTATATAAATTTGATCGGATTGACCTATATCCATATTTGCTTCATTTAGTTAACGGATAATCAAATTCGGATTTTGATCCAATTATCGGACCGAGATCTTAAATCTATCTCCCATTAATTTCATCGAATTCGAATCAAAATTCAATCCATTGACAACTCTATTTGTATGTAATGTACTCTCCTAAGTAATTATCTAAATGAGTGAATATTGATGAGGATACTTTAGTAACTGCGCATAAATTGCACCATTATTTTTTGTCGGAGGACCATAATCATATATCACTAATCGAATCATTTATAAAGATTCTCCATATATCCTAATTGACATGCATAGTTTGCAATTCAAACCTCACGTCTTCAAAACATTATACATCGGAGGGTAGGTCAAGATCCACAAAACGAACTTCGACAAATATTTGATTATGTTAAGAAGTGTTTAAAAGTAAGTAAACTTTTAGTCACTTATTTTACTAACATAGGGGGTGTTTGAGCCACATTATTTCAAAAAAAAAGTTTTTTAAACAGTGATTTGATATTATTTCAATCACATATTTTTTAATAAAATAATATTACACGCAGATAAAAACTCTTTCTTATTTTGTAACCACACATTTTCCATCAATACACTATTCAACAATACATTATGACCAAAATAATGTGGCTCAAACGCCCCCCATAATATTCAAAAATGCTTGAGCCACCTCTCACATGAGGGGAGTGGGCCCCGACGCATTTAATGCACTACTCTTGTCGCCTAATAAAACTTCTTTCTTGTATGGTATGTTTACAAGAATTTCACCATTTATTCTTTGTACGTTCTTGAAAACTTATCAGGCTTGGATTAGGCTTGACTTTCAATTACAATTTCCATTAATTAAAAATTTTATATGATTTGAGCGATGGTTCTTAGCACAAGACAATAACGTGATTACTAAGATAGATAATATCTTGTAATGTTAATTAAAGCAACTAAAAACATAAACAAAAATAATCATGTGCACCAATCAAGGAGTGTCTTTGTCAAATTATTCGAATAACGAATCTCGAGACTACCTAGGTGCCTAAAAGATTCCCTTTAAGTAGGGAGAAAATGAGTCTGAATTAGTATTTTTAAGATAACGTGTCGTTAAAAAGTAGAAATTCTTTTGTGAAAATATAGAGAATATTTTATTATCTGAATGTATTATTAAAAATGATCATATAGTAAACTAGAAATTAAATTAATGGGAATCAAGCATGTCTCCAATGTCTTGTGACAAGATTTTTTTATTTTTGATCAAATACTTGAAACACTCAATTTTTATAAATAAATGACAGACTGATTTGATCTAGGTAATTATATTTTTGAATGATCATTTATATTAATTTATTCATTTTTTTTCCTTTAAAATGCTCAAATAATTTAAATTTAATAAAATAATATAATATTCATGATGTTTCTATCCTTTTCATGATTTTACTTTCTATTGGTTTGCAATAGAGAATATTAAAGTCCATAAAATTATGATTTATTATTATTATTATTTTAATGAAAGTGAAAGAAATAAAAATAAGAAAATATAAATATATCCAGATAGATACATGTCCAATCGAATGTTACAATAAGTTACAAAGTGGCGGTGGGGGCAAGTGAAAATGACGCATTGCAGTCCCATCCACATTGCGGCGGTTCTCTCTAATTTTCACGTTTTATCGCGAGACATTCGAATATTCATTATAACATGTTTAAAAAATGTAATTCATCAATCATCCTTTAAAATAATAATAATAATAAAAATTGGAAACACTCCGTTACAATTAGTGGCAGATTCAATCCGCCTCGATCACCCCCTGAAGTAAAATTGTGATGCACTAATAGATCAATTTAATTTAGATCACATTCGTAATCAGTCAAAAAGATTGAATGATGAGCACACGCAGGTAACTCAACATCTTACAAATTATAAACTACGAGACTTGAGCTTAACTCAATTATAGATACGTCGATGATCAAAAACTATCAAGTTGCATGATAAATTGATCGAACAGTAAGAGTCTATGAAGATTTTTCAAATATCATTACAGTATTGAGGCAATCGATATTCACTTCATTTATTCATTAAGTGAATTTAGTATCATCATTCATAAGGAATCAATTATGGGACATGTCATCCACAACTTGTAGTTTTATAGATAGATGTGCCTCAATCTATTAGTATCCTTCTTGCACCTTTTTTTGTTAGCTTTATATTTTTTAGACACATTCTTCGCTCTAACTTAGTTGATGTTAGATAGAGAATCCAACCTCATCAATTATGGGCATGCCATTTGAAGCGTGTAGTTTGGGTTGTTAATGAATTGGATTGTAATCCAAATCTAATGAAATTAATGGGAAATTGATTTGGGGTGTCAATCCGATTACCTGATCAAAATCCAAATCCGATAATTCATGAACTAAATGGAGTAAATATAAATGTAGGTTAATCTGATTAGATAACAACTCGATCCGATCTATTATAATGACATATTATATTTTATTTATTACCGTATAATTTATCACACATAATTTTTTCATTTTAAAACATGTATTATACTCTATGACTTTTAATGAAGAATGTCAAAAACCAATCAAATTCCAATATAACTTTAATATATTTTGACCTGTTTTGATATCAATCAAAATCTAGATTTTAATATAAGTCAAGTCATCAATTAATTTTAATCAAATATTTTATGGGTCTTACACATTTTCAACCACATATTTCATTAATTTCTATCAAAATTCACTTAAAATCTGATTTTAATATCCACTAAACAATGGCTTTATAATAAATTTTGTATCGAGATTGGAAATTTTCTCTTTCTAAAAAATTTCGAACCAGATATTCGATAATACAACAAATCGAATATGAATTTAACCATCAAACATCCATTGGATTATCGGATCAGATCGAATCTATCAATTAATCCTATTGGATCGGATTGGTTATGAACCGATTCGGTCCATATCTTATCCATTATAGCCCTATGTGTAGTCTTATCAATATACGTGCCTCAACTTGCTAGTATTCTTCTTGCACATTATTTTTGTCAACTTTATATCTTTTATACACATCCTTTTATCACTCTTGCTAACTGGATCGTCCAAAACTAGAATCCAACCTACTCGTTTCTAACAAAATTGATGTTAGATGTCACTAGAGGAGGACATATTTTAGGTTTAAGTCAATGTAATGTTTCACAGCTGTAAAGAAAGATATTTTGCTCCTGTCCCGTGTGAGAATTGAGAAAAAAATATGATAATTTGCAGAGACGACAAACAATTTGATCCATTAATTGCATTGGCAATTTGGCTCAGCTGTAAACGTGTGTCGAGTTGTTAAAAAGATTCCGTCTTGACACGCTGGTAAGATTTGCGAATTGCAGAGTAAAAAATCATAAATAAAAATTAATTCGTTGACTTGCATGTTATATCAGTATGAAAGATAATCTTTAAATATGCAAAAATTTTATTTTTAAAAGAAGTTATATGGATACAAAATTGATGGGATATGATATAGGTTGGTAGAGGAAGCCACCCTTGGCGACAAGCAAGATGGATCGCTGTACTTTGATGCAAGGCCATCGACCTTTAAGTGGTACTCTACCACCATCCCCAAGTGATGCTCTACCACCATGCACGACCATCGACCCCCCAGGGGCGCCTACCACTATCTCCAGGGGGCGCTCTACCACTACGCGAGGCCGTTGACCCCCCCAAGGTCGCTCTACTTCTACGCGAAGCCTTCAACTGACATGGAATTACCTATACAATTATTCAAACACTTAACCATAAAACCTCTAGTGAATTGACTAGAGTCTATGGCGGTTAATAAGGGCGCAACCTTCAAGCGGGAAGTTAAAGACCCTCCACTCAGAACGTGGGGGTAGTGGGAATGCCAACGTGGGACACGTGGCACCACAACCGCCCAGCGATTATCCAGCTCCCAATATCTATAAATAGCCCCGGATGTGGGATCTTTCTCTCTTTTTAGTTATCTGAATTCCAAGCACATTTTTTTCTAAGTCTATAAACTAATTCTCACGCCAAAGGTAAAACGGGGAGAGGAAGCCCCACCTTCGTTTTTCAGGTCACACACACTTGACGGAGTAGTCGGAACGCCGAACGCCATCAGGCGGATAGAAGGGTGTTGTTTCGTCACCATTTCATTGGCGCCGTCTGTGGGAAACTCTTCCATTGAACACAAAGGTCATGTCGAGAAGACGAACAAGAAGTGATACACGCCTAAGAACAGCAACGACGGAGGCAGAATCAGGTCGGTTGCCAGAGGCCCCGATCCGTCGTCGTCGCAATATGTGACCGCAAAGCCAGTTCAGCGCCCTAGAGACCCAGTTAGTAGCCATGATGACCCTCTTACAGAATCAAACGCAGAGAGTCGCCCTCCCATCGCATTTGGCAGAGGCCCTGCCTCCACTCCAAGAGGTGCGCATAGAAACACCGCCTGCTATCCAACCGATGACCGCAGGCTCGAGGGCTCCAGGGATGACAGTCTTGCAGTCCGTCCGCCCCTGGCGGATTTGGAGCGGAGAATGGAGGAGATCATGACGAAAAAAATTGATGATGCGATATCTAAAAGAAAAGACAAGCGTAGGCAGATGATCATAGAAGAGGACCCATTCGCGCCCGAAATAATGGCGGTCCCTTTACTTAAAGGCTTCAAGCAGCCTATGATAGAGGCTTAAGACGGGGTCACAGATCCGCTTGACCATCTGCGGACCTTCATTGATCTGATGAGACTCTATGCAGCACCCGATGCGGTAATGTACCGGTCTTTTCACTCGACTCTCAGGAGGGAAGCTAGAGACGGGGTGGCAACACTTGCCCCCCGGTCTATCCAAACATTTGATGAACTTTCCAGGAGCTTTGTAGCCTACTTCCTGAGTAGCAAGAGAAAGAGGAGGACAGCCATTGGACTGATGCAGGTGGTCCAGGAGAAAGATGAGTTTTTGCAGGAATATTTGGCTAGTTTATCGTGCGACCCTTGGAATAGAGGACCTTCAGATATCGACAGTGGTGATTGCGTTGATGAATGGAACTCAAAACCGGGCTTTTAAGATGTCACTTTCCAAGAACCCCCCAGAATCAATGCATGACCTATTGAAAAAGGGAGACAAGTATGTTGATGCCAAGGAGGCGGAGAAGGTCACAAAGAACCTCAGAGAGGGATGGGAAGTAGAAAGTCATAAGCGCAAGGCGAGGGACGAGCTAAGACCTGAAAACAAAAATAGGCCAAGGAGTAAGCAGATGGTTAAAGGGGCCGCCCAAGACTGGCCAGCCAGGCACAAACGAGAGGAGTCCAGGGCGTTCACCCCTTTGAACACCCCACGTGCCAAACTATTGATGGAAATACGAAACATGAAAGAGCTAGAATGGCCGAGACCCATGGTAAATCCAGCGAGCAAAAGAAACCAGGGCAGATATTGTCATTTTCACAAGGATCACGGGCATGATACTGAAGAGTGCCTGCAACTGAAAGAGGAGATCGAGCGCCTCCTAAGGCAGGGTCTCCTGGGTAAATATGTGAAGGACAACGGGGGGAAGCAAAAGATGGAGGATCGTCCCCCACCTAGGGCCAGAGTGATAAACATGATTATAGGAGGGTTAGCAGGAGGTGGATATTCAAATTTGGCAAAGAAAAGCTACGCATGCTCTCTCGGGATCTGCTCCATCCAAAAGAAGGCAAGGTTCAGCCAGAGCATCACTTTTGGCGAGGAAGACTTGGTAGGCGTGGCGCACTCCCATGATGATACCCTTGTAATAGTAGGCGACATAGCTGATTTTGACGTCAAAAGAGTATTGGACGACGGGAAAAGTGCCACAAATGTACTCACTTGGGACTTTTTTTAGGCCCGAAGGTCCCACCTGACAAGTTAAAAATCGTGACACCCCCTTGCAAGGCTTTGGAGGAGCCACAGTGATTCCAGAAGGTACAGTGGAGCTCCCGGTCACGCTAGGCACATATCCGACCACTGTGATAATTGTGGCAAGCTTTTTGGTCGTTAAGACCCCCATGGCCTATAATTCAATCTACGGTCGGCCGTTACTCAACGCGGATGGAGCCATCCCCTCAACCTATCACCAAGTCCTGAAATTCCCAACCAACAAGGGAGTCGGGTGTGTGCGGAGGGATCAGCAAGCATCCAGAAAATGTTATGTCGACAGTATATCAGTCAGAAGAGCCCCATCAGTCATGATGTTAGAAGTCAAAACTTCGAGAGGGCGGATTGAGCCACTTAACATGATCGAAAATAGTTCCATAATGGAGGGCCGGGAGGTCAGCATCGGGGCTGAGTTGGACTCTGATGAAAAATGGAAGCGGTGAGGTGCCTAACAGACAACCTAGACGTCTTTGTAGGAAGCCCAAGTGATATCACTCGGGTCAGCCCAGCACTCGCTCAACATCGCCTCGGAGTTCTACCCAGAGCCAAACCAGTAAAGCAGAAGAAAAAGAACCTCGCCCCCGAAAGGCAAGAAATAGCAAGGGTGGAAGTGGAAAAGCTACTGCAAGCAGGTTTAATCCGAGAGGTACGGTACTCCGAATGGTTAGCCAACATTGTGCTAGTAAAAAAGTCAAATGGGAAGTGGCGCATGTGCGTAGATTACACCGAATTAAATAAGGCATGCCTTAAGGACTCATACCCACTCCCACGGATAGACCACCTCGTCGACGCCACGTCGGGTCACGAGAGGCTCAGCTTCCTAGACGCTTTCTCGGGGTATCATCAAAGCTCTATGGCTAAGTGCGACCAAGAGAAGACGTCATTCATCACAGATTCTGGAACCTACTGTTACACTGCCATGCCTTTCGGCCTGAAGAATGCAGGGGCAACTTACCAGAGGATGGTGAATAGGGTCTTCCAGGAGTTGATTGGAAATGTCATAGAAGCCTATGTCGACGACATAGTGGTAAAAAGTATTAAGGCTGTCGACCACGTGGCCTGTCTGCAAAGAGTGTTCGACATAGCCCAACAGAATAATCTGAAATTCAACCCCGAGAAATGTGTTTTTGGTACAGCGGGTGGAAAATTCTTAGGTTTTATGATCACCCAACGAGATATTAAGGCGAATCCCGACAAGATAGAGGCAATACTTGAAATGAGAATTCCACTAGTAGGAAGGAAGTCCAGCGGCTGACAGGGCGTGTGGCAGCCCTTAACCGTTTTATGAGCCGGGCAGCGGATAAGTGCTACCATTTCTTTAAAGCCAGTGGGGGCTCTACAAATTTTGAGTGGACTCAAGAGTGCGAGGAGTCGCTAGAATCCTTAAATAGGTCACTACAGCAACCTCCCATATTGACCAGCCCATGCCTTGGGGACGTACTATGTCTCTACCTCGCAATGTCACCACGGGCAGTCAGTCCAGTTCTCGTAAAGGAATTCCCAAAGCCACAGAAACCAATCTACTATGTCAGTCAGGTCCTCAAAGGCGCAGAGATAAGGTACAGTCTGGCCGAACAACTGGTGCTCGCATTGATCGTAGTGGTCAGAAAATTGAGGCCTTACTTTCAGTCCCATACGGTATAAGTTATGACCAACCAACCCATCAAGCAGATCCTACATTGACCAGAGACGTCCGAAAGACTGCTGAAATGGGCAATTGAAATGAGTGAATTTGACATTGAATTCAAGCTAATGACCGCCATCAAAGCGCAAGCTCTGGTAGATTTTATTGCTGAGCTCACCACCCCAACAGAACCCCCAGAAGGGCAAAAGACAGATTGGAAGGTTTTTGTGGATGGTTCTTCAAATACGGAAGGATCAGGGGCAAGAAACATAATGATTGGACTAGACTCCGAGGAATTGGAATACTCACTGCGCTTCGAGTTCCCCGCTATTAACAACGATGCTGAGTATGAAGCAGTAATCACAGGCCTAGGTCTGGCAGCTAGGCTAGGGGTGTCTTCGGTAGAGGTTTGCAGTGACTCGCAGCTGATAGTTGGACAGGTATGGGGGAAATATGAGGCTAAGGATGGGAAGATGGTAGCCTACCTGATAAAAGTAAGGGATCTACAAAGGGGGTTCGCAAGCTTCAGGATGACAAAGGTCCTACGAAAGGAAAATGAGCGGGCAGACGTGCTAGCGAAACTCGCATCGAAAAACCCAAGAAATCTATCGCGAACAGCAAACGTACAAGTCTTACAATAACCCAGCATCCAACGCTGGGTCGAGGTGAAAAATATTGAGTACGAGGAAAGCTGGATGGATCCATTAATCAAATATCTCACGGAAAATAAAACACCAGAAGATCCCTTTGAAGCAAGGAGGTTGAGAGCTCAGGTAGCCTTATTCACCATCATTGACGGGCAACTTTACAAGCGAGGTTTCACCATACCATATCTGAAGTGCATACGACCTTCGGAAGCTAAAGAAATACTGTTTGAGGTACATGCTGGGACTTGTGGTAACCAACAAGAGGCAACATCTCTTGCTTTCAAAATTCTACGGCAAGGTTACTATTGGCCAACCATGAAAAGAGATGCCAAAGAATTAGTAAGAAAGTGTGACACATGTCAACGACATGAAAATTTGATCCACGTCCCAGCCTAACAACAGGCAGCCATTTTTGGGATGTGCCCATTTTTTCAGTGGGGGATGGATATTTTAGGGCCTCTACCTTTAGCCAAGGGGCAAAGGAAGTTTTTGTTGGTCACCATCGACTAGTTCACCAAGTGGGTAGAGGCAGAACCACTTGCGACCACTACATATGTATGGAAAAATATAATATGCTGATTCGAGATATCCATGGTAATGGTGATAGATAACGGTAGACAATTTGACAATCATAGCTTCAAGACTTTTTATGCAAGTTATCGCATCGACCATAAACTGACTTCGGTCACTCACCCACAATTGAACGGGCAAGCTGAAGTGACCAACTGAGTCATTCTCTGGGATCTGAAGACCAGATTGGAAAAGGAGAAGGGGCTTTAGGCAGAGGAGCTACCCAATGTGCTATGGGCGTACCACACGACTCCGCGACCAAAGGAAAACTCGACCTACTAGAAGAAGTAAGGGAGAAGGCGGCAATAAAGATGATGGCCTATAAACGGAGAGCCGTCGAATACTTCAATCGGAAAGTGAAACCAAGAATCTTTCAACCAGGGGACCTCATGTTAAGAGACGTAGCAATAGCATGACACCCCCCAGCAAAACTCGAACCAAACTGGGAAGGCCCATATGAAGTGATCTGTAGCCTAGAAAAGGGGGCTTACAGCTTGAAAGATATGAAGGGACGACCACTGGGTAGACTGTGGAATGCAGAGCATCTCAAAAAATACTACCAGTAGATTTTAGAATAGACGCATGGGCTACGTTTTTGTAAATACAGTAGATAGATTGACTTGTTAATTCTCTCTATGTAATGCCTCACGAAGGGAAGGGTTAGCTTAGCTGGGACATCCCGGTGTGCCTACTGAGCTCATGAATCCAAATATTTTTATGTACCAATATGCAGTCTCAGACCCCCCATCCCATGAAGACATACGGTCAACATAGCCTACGCGGCTAGACGGAGAGCCTTAACAAACCAAAAATCGGCTAAGGCCCTTAACTGCTAGACCTTTCTCCCGACGGTCGACATAGTCTACGTGGCTAGGTGGAGAGCCTTAACAAGTTAAAAATCGGCTAAGACCTTTAACTGCTAGACCCTTCTCTGGACGGTTGACATAGCCTACGCGGCTAGGCGGAGAGCCTTAACAAGCCAAAAATTGGCTAAGACCCTTAACCGCTAGACCCCTTTCCCGACGGTCGACATAGCCTACGCGGCTAGGTGGAGAGCCTTAACAAGCCAAAAATCGGCTAAGACCCTTAACCGCTAGAACCCTCTCCCGATGATCGACATAGCCTATGCAGCAAGACACAGGGTAACACAAAGTTAAACTTGGCTAGGGCCATCGACCACTGAACTCTAGCCCGATAAAAAGCCACTCTCCCGCACCATCAAACAATGAAAGAAAAAAGAAGAAGTACGACACGAGAGACGACAAGTTGAAAGAACAATGCACTCAACACTAATAATAGCGAACGAAAAATGTATTTATACATATGAGAAACTCTTGCCCACACCCCGGACAAGTAGGAGATAATGAGACTAAACAAAAGTAAACACGAAAAAGGAAAAGCTAGCAAAGGGAACAACAACTAAGAAATGCTTCAGCTCGAAGGGGGGAGACATCCCCACTACCATCTCGTGATGAACGTCCAAGCGACCTGGATGACTATGCTCCACTCTCCTTCCGCTTCCCCTTGCGCTGCGCAAGAAATCTATCTAGACCAGAGGGGTCTATAGAAAGATGCTCGGCCATAATCCACTCCTTGGAGAGTTTGATAGACGTTGCCATCGCTTTTCCCTATATGAATTCAAAGCCTTAGCATAATCAGACGACGTCTTATACTGCTCCACAGATACCTTGAGATCTCTGGCATACTCAGCTGAGGCCTTATACCTACTCAGCTGAGGCCTTATACCTCTCAATCGCCTCCTCTGGAGCGTGAGCCAAAATAGAATGGAAGTTGTCATTCTCCGTCTTTGAAGATTTTTTCAAGGAGGATATCTTTTTCTTGTAGTGATGAGCCTTCTTTTTCCTTTCTTCAGTAAGAGTCTTCAACTCTGAGGCCAGGCGGCAATTTGATTCAGCGAGCCAGTCTGGAGGGCTACCACCTAAGAAATGAGGGGATAAAATAAAAGTCAAGCGTTAAAACCAAGCTTGAAAGGCAAGACCCAACATAAAAGAAAAATGTGAAATTGGAAACGTACTCTCTGGAGATAAACAGTCGTAGCCTTTTCAATGTCGTCTGTACTACGCCTGCAATTGCTCTAGCTCGAGCGGGCGTCACCAAAGACTTGAGCACCCCCATCTCATGATAGCCCTGGGTGGGAGGAAATTCGAAGTTGGGAAGTGAATCCTCGCGCTTAAACCGTGCATGGCTGGAAGCACCCAGCCTAGAAGCTGAAGCCACCTCACGAGGCTCGTCTGAAGGCTGGGTGGTCTCGTTGATCGCCCGAGACCTCCCCCCTTGGTCGGCCGCCTTCCTTCTCTTTGAAGGGATAGGTGATGGATCAGTCCCATCCCCCTGCCCCTGGTCAGGCATGGAATCCATAATCCCTTCAAGATCAAACTCTGCCCCTGTACATGTAAGCTAAAATTCGTTAAGATCATAAGGTAGAAAAGCATGAGGATACAAAAAAAGGGGAGGTGAACACAAAACCTTACCATCAACGGGTGTAGGGCCCTCATCGCCTCCTGGCAGAGTCTTCAATATCTCATCAAGATCAAAGTCCATATCTGTATGCACACACCCAAACTCATTAGTCCCAAAAAACTAAAAGCAAAAAATAATAAATGAACGTGTGTGCATGCGATAAAAAAAAC
This sequence comes from Olea europaea var. sylvestris, assembly GCF_002742605.1. Taxonomy (NCBI): domain Eukaryota; kingdom Viridiplantae; phylum Streptophyta; class Magnoliopsida; order Lamiales; family Oleaceae; genus Olea; species Olea europaea. The sequence continues at coordinate 19,720,758 of NC_036243.1, read as the reverse complement.
CGACGAAAACAACCTACCAATAGGACGACTCATCCCCACTATCCACATGTTCTTCATGGTCAAGAGTGATCCTAAGTCAGGTGCAAGAGGTGGTACATCAACCAACTCTTGGATTTGAGCTTTTAGAAAGGGGGTAACTTCTACTTGGCTATTGAAGAGACGAATTTGGGGGTGTCGCCAATTGGAGTTGAAAGAGAATCGACCTGCTGAAGGCGGGGCGATGAATCATCGGGATTTCTGCTATTCGAATTTCTAAATTTAGGAAATTGCAAAGGAACTCTGGTGGTAAAATATACGAATGCATTACACTGAACTAGCTCATGCATTTCGAAAACACACCTGAAAAGGTCTATGGAAAGTGATATTTTCCTTCTGAGACACACATATAGGAAATATAGCGCCTTTCTCCACACGTTGGGATTTATTTGACTAGGAGTAAGGTGAAATTCATTAAAAATCGACACAAAAAAGGGATGAATGGGAAATTGAAAACCCCCGTCCATAACATCCTTGTACACGGCTACCTCGCGGGGGTCGGACCCAGGGAGTCTTTCTTAAGGACCGGGGGCTCTATAGACATAATCATCAACCCTGGTCATACTTACTTATACATTTTTCCAACTTAAGTGGGGAACTGTAGAGACTATAACTTTTTGGGATATCTAGGGGGACAACCTCACCAGCCGGGTCTCACCCAATTTCTAAATTTTGGTTTGGAAACTTGGTAGAACTAATGTGCCTTTTAGGGAAATTTGGGACAAACGCCTGAGAATCGATTGAATGAGTTTCATTATCAATGTCATAAAGAGATCTATCGGACGAAGGGAGCGGGTCACTAGCGAGTCGGATCGAGGGGCTGGATGGGCCACGAAGATTAGGAGAAGCCGGGGGACGGCCAGCCTCCGATGCTTGATCAGCCATGGGGCTGGTCGACGAACCAGCCCCACTGGTCACCAATCGGCCACCCCGTGGGCCGGTTGGACCCCTTCCGGTACCCTCCGACAAAGCTCCGTTCGAGTCACTACTCCCCCCATCACTATTCTTATTGGAAGGAAAAGAAATAATAGTCTTATACATGGCAACAAAAAAAAGATGAAGAGAGCAAAAACTCAAAGTAAGACTTTGGATTAAAAAGGAGAAAAAAATACCTTAGAAGGGAGAAAGCCTAGGATATTGAGAGAAAATGAGAGTGATTCTTTGAAGTAGAAATCACCCCTCTCTTATAGACACAGGAATTCAAACTTTTTGGGTGGAAAATTCCCTCCAACATTAGGACCATTGATGGGGTGCCATGTGTACGGTAAAATTGCTATTTGATTTCAATTGCATTGCTCGACTTGCTAATACGAACTACTCATTTATCATTTAAAAAAAGAAATTTCAAACCAACCCAGATAAAGAAAGTTGCTACCCCTTGCCGAAAACATCGACAAGGGATAGGGGCTAATGATATAGGTTGGTAGAGGAAGCCACCCTCAGCGACAAGTAAGATGGATCGCTGCACTTCGATGCAAGGCCATCGACCCTTAAGGGGTGCTCTACCACTATCCCCAAGTGGTGCTCTACCACCATGTATGGCCATCGACCCCCCAGGGGTGTTCTATCACTACGCGAGGCCGTTGACCCCGCAAGGTCGCTCTACCTCTACACGAAGTCTTCAACTGGCATGGAATTGCCTGTACGATTATCCAACAATTAGCTATAAAACATCTAGTGAATTGACTAGGTTCCATGGTGGTTAATACGAGCGCAACCTTCAAGCAGGAAGTTAAAGACCCCCCACTCAGAACGTGGGGGTAGTGGGAATGTCAATGTGAGACACGTGGCACCACGACCGCCCAACGGTTATCCAGCCCCCAATATCTATAAATACTCTCGGATGTAATTCAAGTAAGGAGATCTCTCTCCTTTTAGCCATCTAAATTCCAATCACATTTTTTCCCAAGTCTATAAACTAATTCTCACGTCGGAGGTAAAACGGGGGAGAAACCCCTGTCTTCGTTTTTCAGGTCACACACACTTGACGGAGTAGCCGGAACGTCGAACGCCACCAGACGGATAGAAGGGTGTTGTTCCGCCTCCATTTCAGGATATAAAGTAATTAAATCCACAATCAAAAAATAAAATTGCATGCTCATTAACTAGGAAATAGTTGAAAAATTTCTCAAATTGATTAATATTATTTGATGGGGGGATTTGCATTTTTGTTTTTCAATTTTTGCAAAATGTAACAAATATACATTCAATTTTTAGCACAATTCATCTCCAATCTTTCGATTATATAGTAAACTTTTATTTTTTTCTTCAATTTTAACCGTTAAATGACGAATTTATCATTATCCTTAGATGAACAAAAATAAAATAAAGTAGTAATAAAAAAAATTACGAATAGAGTTTCGAGCATTTAAAATAATTAAATACATATTAAGTATTAACGCATAAAAATAGATTTGCATTTCTTCTTATTTTTTCTTCTCTTTTTTTTTTTTTTTTTTTTTTTTTTTTGGTTTTTTTTTTTTTTTTTTTTTTTTTTTTTTAAGG
>NC_036243.1:19658727-19717128 GCF_002742605.1 Olea europaea var. sylvestris | reverse complement strand
ATTTGGCTCTTTCATTATTTAACTAAATTGTTATAATATGAATGCAAAGGAATATTATGGACATGTTTCAGAAGTCAACGCAATGTTAAAAAAGAGAGTGATTCATATCACAACGATAATCGCAATGTTCAAAATATAAAAAACACTTGAGCTAATAGCAATACTTCATAAGAACTCCCAATATCGAGGATAGTCCATTCAATATCACGAGGATAGCTGGTCAGACGATTTAGCCCTAGTTTGGTGTGTGTGTGTGTATATATATATATATATTTATCTAACTCAAGTCAATAATTAATTTTAACAATATATTTTATGAGATCTATAATTTTTCAATCACAAATTTCATTAATTTTTATCAAAATTTATTAAAAATATAATATTTACCGAACATGGGCCTAATTTGATTGAACAAATTAAAAAGGATAAGTAGGTAACAAAATTTAAAAATACCTTATGGTATATTCTCATTTATGAACAAACCATCTCGTGAGTGTCAAGAAGTTCACAACCAAAACGTTTTCTCCGCAAAGAAATATCCGTACATTCTCCATCGGATTCGATCGCACCAAAATTCAACTTCCCTCCTCCCCACCTCCACCTATCTTACCCTACTCTCCCACCTCCGAACCGTCGGATCAAAATTCCTAACAAACTCCCATCTAACCCACATTAGAATCAATTTCAAACCCACTCCAACCTCCACACCCTACTTGCTCCATTTTAATCACCACATGTCCACATTTAAACACTCGACATGTGTAACTTTTTTGAGCTTCCATTTGGTAGCAATTTTTCACCCATAGTCAAATTTTATACCGTCATTTCACTATTTCAACCTTCATTTTTGACTTCTTCACTCACAGATAAGATTTACTTTTTTCTCTAACGGTCAAAAATCAACTCTCACCATTTCCCGACGTGGTAAATACTGTTTTGACTATTTGGTATAGGAGAAGACGTGCAGAGTGGTTGCCTTTTTATCAACGACAAAAAAAGAAAAAAACGAAAATACAAAAAAGTAAATAAATAATTATATAGAGAGAAAGAGACGTAAAACTCTTGAGTTTTTTTATGTCTTCACTTCTCTTCATTATCCGATCGCTCAATCTTCCCCCTTCTTTCTCTCTCTCTATAACTCTCTACATTTACGGTGCTTATATATTCACGCAGATTACTTTCTCTCTCTACCAACCAATCTATCAATCTCGAAGATCATCGAAATATTCGAAACCTAACAATTTAATTTGTTTTAAAGAAGCTTTTAAATTTCTTGATTCAATTTGTATATATTCTTCGAATAATTGTTCAATCCTTGTACAAATTCTTTCAATTTATTTTTACCGATTGTTTCAAGTTAGGGTTGGTGTTTTGTTTATACCTAAAAATTACATACAACAAAAAAGAGTTTTTGAAGAATTTGTTGCTTTGTACTATTCAAATTTGCAAGCAGAAACTATAGAACTTCCGGTTTAGTTTTTGGTTTTTTTTTTTTTTTGTTTATCTGATTGATGGAAAAGTAAATAGGGAAAAGGGGGAAAAGAACTGCAGACGACAGGGGCTGTGCAATTGAACCCTTTTTTTGTTGCGATTTGCATGGTATTTGGATGGTTTTGGAGTTGTAAGTTGTAAGCTAAAGATTGAGACGCCCGTGAGCTGAAGACGTTAATCTTTTAGGGTTATTTTATTCTTATAAAGGATGATTTTGCTAGGGTTATGACCATTATTGGTTTGAGAGGTGAAAGGGCTGAATTGCTGAGTGCGTGTTTTACCTTGTTGGTTTTTAGCTTAGTTGGGGTTTGTGATGAGGAATGATAGCCAGAAAAGTGGTGGCGTTTCTGTTCCCGGAGGGATGCTGCGGTCTGATCGGGGCAATAATGGGATCATTCCGACATCCATTAAGTCTCTTTCCAGCTACTGGAGGGTTGTTTCCTCAGGAGCCTCGAGCGTGGCATCCACCGTGAGGTCTGCTGCTTCAGCTATGGTGGACAAGGACGGTGAGTCCCCCCAAGATCAGGTGATACTTTTACCTTAACGGAAAGTTCTAGAGAAAAGTTTAAAACTCGTAGCTTCTTTTTGACCGCTTGATTTGCTTAAATTGAGTCGCTGCATGAAACTGTAAAATGGAGCTTTTGTAGTTTAAAATCCTTTTATTCATAAAAGGAAAAAGATTGTTTAGTTGGCAATAAAGTTGAAAAAATAGATAGTTATATGTTAGTATTAGATGAGATTTTGACTGCGATGATTCAGTTTGGGTTTGAGGTGGAAACTTGTTGTTTCAAATCTCAATATTTATGTTTCGTCTTAGATTTCTATAAGTTTTTTTTTCACCTTTTTTCCTCGTAATCCTTGGTGAAGACAAATTGTGAAATCGAGGTTTTGCATGCAGCAGTGTATGCATTTCTAGGAACAACTTACTCTCTGTTTGGATACAAATCTATAAATGGTTTAGAAATTCTGTGAAAGTCAAACAATAATTTCAATTTTCAACCACTCATTCATAATTACTACACATTATACAAACAGTCTTAGTCGTCGAATAAAAGGACTGGACTTTTTTGTGGGTTTGTTAAACATTTTGAGACTGGTAAATGCAAGGACATTGTTTTGATTTTCCGGGGATTCCTTTTATGTCTTGAGTTTTTCGACCTGTTAATACGTAGAAATTGTTATTTTTTAATTTTTTCCCAGTAGGTTTAGTTGATTTTTAGTAAACTTAAACTTGACGAAATGTAAAACAAATTTTTAGTATATTTTGATAAAATTTAATGAAATGTTTAGTTGAAAAGTTGATATAGGTTGTGGGTCCATGAAATGTGTGGTTGGAAATGAGCTTGGCGAAATTTTAGGACATGGGGGCTGAACAGGGGTTTTATGTGATGGAACTGGTTCCATATCAATCCGGGATATGTTAAGTACATAAGATACCTGGAATAAAGTAACCGATGAAAATGGTTAGTTTAGGATATTGTTGTATGCACAATGTGTTCATACACTGATGGAAAGGTTTGTCCCCTTGCTTCGTCACTGTAATTTTTGTTGAAAAATAGTTGTATCTCCACAGTTTTTTACTTCAATTTTTTAGTATTAGGCAAATGAATGTTTTGATGTTTTATGATAGTGTTGCTTCTTTTTTTTGTCTTAATCAGCAGTGTCACCATCATGCCATGGTTGTATAATTGATAAACTTCCTCAACCTTTTAGAGGACCCGACAATATAAATTTCGAGTAGTGGATGACTTCTGTTACTGGCTCATGCTTCATGACATGTGGGTATAAAAGAGGGTCATATGATTGAAAATTTTCTGTGGGGAGGTGACATGTTTTCTTTGACTTTTGCAAGAGCAGTGATATGTCAGTTTTTTATGCAAATTAATTTTAGTCTAGTTAAAGTATCAGAGAGTCATTGTCTATTTTTATGCAAAGTCTTTGTTTCAATTAATTGTGTTGTGTAGTCAAGGAAGTCAATTAGTTTTCCTAGATCAATTATATGAAGTTTAGGTTTTCTAAGGGTCATTACTGATGTCAAGAAGTCATTTTACTCTAAATAGAGTCAAGAATGTAGCTTTGTGATCAGTTTTATCATCAACGTTATTGAAAGTTTATCTAGAACCCTCTTAAAGGCTTTTTCCAGATTTTCCTTAATAGATCTTGGCTCCAACGGTGTTTGGAGTATTTTAATCTTGGCTACTTCACTTTCAGCTGTCATTAGGTTTTATATTATTCGGCTAAACCCACTATGTTTTAATTGAATGGCTATGAGTTGTGTATGAATTCCCAAGAGAACTGATGGCATTCCCTTTCTGTTCTCTTGCTTAGTAATAATTTTTTTCCCAGTTTCGTAGGATGAACCCTCTCATTAGTGTTGTAACTGAACGGGTACGGCACCCTAATAAGTTGTATTCTAAGGCCATGCAGTTTCTCCCTTTGGTTAATCAACCTTCTTTAAGACAACTTAAGGTTTTGATCTATGCCCTCGGTAGGATATTTTTTAAGTTGTGGTTTTCTTTAATGTTTTGTGTATAATTGTGTGAATAGACATGTTTAACTTTTCATTTCTTCATTAAGATAAGGCGTTTTAGTCACTGTTCATGCTTTTTCATTTAAAAAAAAAAAAAAAAAAATTCAAAGGGAAGAAAGTGTCAATTAAATTTCCGCAGCTTAATGCATGTTGTAAAGGACCTGATCTACCTTTAGCAACGTCCTAAACAGATTCGTAGTAAATTCCAAATTTAATAGTCAGCTAAAAGTATTCTGAATTGTTTTCAAGAATCAAGCTAATATGTTCGCCCGTAGGGTTGACAGGTTATCAGTTCAGGGTTTTACTTGAAAGTTTGCTTTAGGGAATTGTTAATAAAATTAAATCATAAGATACAGCATAAATTGCAGTGACTTGAATAATAACACTGTACCGGTGAAAGAAAAACATTTAATCCATAAAAAATTTCTTCTAATTAATAAATACCATTGTTACACGAGCAGACATCCTAATGACTACAGTGCTTCTCGTCATGGCAAGGATTATAGGTCTGGATCCACTTCAAAGTTACTTACCAGTATTCTGTCCTTTCAAGAAAAAAAGTATATGAAGTCATCAAAATGAAAGCAGAAGTAAAATAAAGAAAGTCAGGAAACCAACATCCAAACAGCTGTTAAAGGTGTAAAGGACATACAGACTCATTCACAAAAACACGAAAATATATCATGGTAATGCCATAGTTTTAAAACGTGTGAACTGGCCTGTATTGTCCCAGTTGGCTATATTGGACCAATACCTGGGAATAACTAGTCAAAATCCAGTTAAACTACGAGTGGACCGGACTGAATCCGATGGGTAAGTAAACCCAAGATCTGAAATGGCCTTTAATAAAAATATTAGGCTTCCAGTGCCAGATTAGTTCCGACTGTTGTACCTCATGCTCAAGAAAGCGAAATTTATGCGCTGCGCCAGTTTGAGAAGTTATGTAAGCCACTACCTAAAAACTGGTTATTATTGTGAACCATTTATCATTTAAAAATTGAGTATTTGAGCATTTAATGTTTTTAATTACTATATTCTTATTTATCACCACAGCTTTGACTTATTACATGGCTTACTTTTTTTAGCATATATTTATATTTCACATGATCTTTTTATTTTAAAAATATTGTTTACATATATGTTCATTTTACATTGGCCCAGTAGTTAAACCCTTAACCAGGCGGATGAACTGGTGATCTGCTGACCCAGTGCTTTTGCTGGGTCCGGGGCCGTTTTAAAACTATGGACTATACTATACAGTAAAGTTTAAAGCTTCAATGGTATAGAACTTGCACCTTTTTTTGCTTGAAAAATATATGGAGTTCTCCTTTTTGATTGTTAGTCAAGTGAAAGAATGAATTTTATGATCTAGAAAATAATGGTCGAGAAGTTTGTCAGCCTAATCAACTGCTTGAATTTGTGTTTGTAGTTTGGGTGGATTGACAATATACTTTTGATAACTAAATAAATAAATAATTCTTGGGGTGGCAGGCAATTTTCTGTTTATGCCATCTCCAAATTTTATTGCTGACCAATTGTGCCGTTCTGCTATGAATCCTTAATTCATCATGTTTTATGACTATAACCTCAAGTATTTTCCTATAGTTTCTATTTCCATAATTGGTGCACGGGTATCTTTCTCTATGTTGGGCCAATTCTTAATATGATATTTGGCATTTCTAATTCATGTGGTCTAGATCTATTATATATAGCCGATTTATATTTTTATACCTTTCCATCCATTGAAGGTGTGCTGGGCTGGATTTGACAAATTAGAACTCAAGGGAGGCATCACAAGGAAAGTTCTCTTGCTCGGCTACAGTTATGGCTTTCAGGTTTGGGATGCGTGCACGGGTATCTTTCTCTATGTTGGGCCAATTCTTAATATGATATTTGGCATTTCTAATTCATGTGGTCTAGATCTATTATATATAGCCGATTTATATTTTTATACCTTTCCATCCATTGAAGGTGTGCTGGGCTGGATTTGACAAATTAGAACTCAAGGGAGGCATCACAAGGAAAGTTCTCTTGCTCGGCTACAGTTATGGCTTTCAGGTTTGGGATGCTGAAGAAGCAGACAATGTGCGAAAACTGGTTTCCAGGCATGATGGTCCTGTTTCATTTATGCAAGCATTACCCGACCCAACACCATCAAAGGAATCTGGAGACAAGTTTGCTGATAGTCGCCCATTGCTGATCATTTGTGCTGATGGATCGTTTTCTGGAGGCAACAATATTCAGGAGGGTTATGGTGGTCCTCGTAATGGGCCAGTCCAACACTACCATGGTTCTGTTAATGGTAGTTGTATGCCTACGGTAGTTTGGTTTTATTCTTTGCAATCACAATCATATGTACATCTTTTACGGTTTAGGTCGGTGGTTCATTTAGTGAGATGTAGTTCTCGAGTTGTTGCTGTTCTACAATCAGCTCAGGTGTGTTACGTTATGTTTAAATTCATCAAAAATTATACTTTCCATCCTTCACTATCCTTTTTTTATTGTCTGGATATGTTGATAAGATATGTTTTATACAGATACACTGTTTCAATGCTTCTACGCTGGAGAGACAGTATACAATTCTTACAAATCATGTTGTTACGGGTGACTGTGGTTCTGGAGGAATAGGCTTTGGGCCGCTTGCAATGGGTCCCAGGTGGATGGCTTATAGCGGAAGTCCAGTTACCTTTCAAAATTCAGGGCGTGTGAGTCCACAGCATCTTACCCCATCTGCTAGTTTTACTAGTCCTGCTTCAAATGGAAGCCTTGTTGCTCATTATGCGAAAGAGTCAAGTAGGCAACTTGCTGCTGGTATTGTTACACTAGGGGACATGGGTTATAAGAAATTATCGAGGTACTACTCTGAGCTGTTGCCCGATGGCAACAATTCTCACTCAGGGAGTGCTCGTGCAGATAGTGTTGGCATGGTATATATAATTCTTCCCAAGTGTGGATCTTTTTATGGTTTGTGGAAACCATTTTTTTTTTAATGTGATGTGCTGCCATTGCTGTCTCGGTCAAATTTCTTTTACCTGCTTTGCAAGTTATTGAATTTAATTGTTATTGTACTTAGAATGTTTCTTCGCTCCTCTGTTTTGGTGCAATATATAAGATTTCCTATTGGTATAGGATTAATAATATCTGATTAATGTTCATTATGCATCACAGGTGCAGTATTGGTTATTCTGTGTGTAACCTTATAATTTTGTGTAGGGCCCCCCCCTTCCTTTATATGTTTGGAGGCTATTGTCTGTAAATGGGATCGATCTTATATTCTTTCTGTTTGATAATGCTTTCTTAGGTAATACAGGACATAAGTTTTAGCATTGATAGCCAATGGATTATGGTTAGTTCTCTAAGAGGGACAAGCCATCTTTTTGCTATTTCTCCTTCAGGGGGTTCAGTTGGCATTCAGTCCTCTGATTCTTGTTATAGTACTAGAAACAGTGGATACAGTTCGATGAAGAAATCTGCAGTTCATGGGCCACCAAATTCAGGGATTCAGCTCCTGACCCAACAAAATATTTGTGCATGTGGGTCGCCAATTTCACTTTCTCCTCTTATCAGAATAAGAAATGGAAATAATGGTTGGAGAAATGCTGTAAGTGGAGCTGCTGCAGCTGCTACTGGGAAGATGAGTTCTTTCCCTGGGGCTATTGCTTCAACTTTCCATAACTGCAGAGGTGATGGTGTGTATGGACATGCCAATTCGCTGAAGACAAACTATTACCTGCTTGTTTTCTCTTCTTCTGGTTGTATGATACAATATGTATTGGGTACGTCTGCTGTGCTAAATAGTGTGACAGCTCTACCGGGTGTCAGTGCCTGCTGTGAATCAGATCCAGACGATGATGCAGGGTTTGAAGTGAAGGCAATCCAAAAGTGGGATATTTGCCAGAAACTAAAAAGGAAGGAGCAGGCAGATGATATTGGTATGTATAGTGAAAATGCAAATTTAGATCGTGCGAAAGTATATCCTGAAAGAACAAGACAGGAAGATAGTGTGTGTTCCGATGTCATGGGTGCACCCACGAAAGATAAGATTACAACTGATGAAAGGCATCATATGTATATATCTGAGGCTGAGCTGCAAATGCATCAAAATAAGAGTCTATTGTGGGCGAAAACTGAGGTACTTGATCGGTTGCATAAAATTTTAAATGGTGTTTTAGCAGATTCACTCTTCTATCATTGTGATGCTTTACATATCTTGTTATCACATTCTCTTTGGGCAGATAAGTTTCCATTCCATGCAACTGACTGATGACTTTAATGAAGACAAGGAAGATGCTCGTAGGGGAGAGATTGAGATTGAAAGAATCCCCGTTGACATGCTTGAAGTTAGGTCGAAAGACTTGGTTCCAGTTTTTGATTATCTTCAAGCATCTAATCTTCATTTTCAGGGGAGGTGGGTTGAAATTTTATGATAAAAATTTCTGTAGTTCATTTTATATGTGAATGCAGTTGTATGTCTTATGTTTGGTTTTAATTTCTTCGTGGCTTCATGCCCTATTTCTAATAAATGCTCATTGTCATTCAGAGTTCCTGATGCGAATAGCAATAATAATGGGCAGTTGCTATGCCAGAGGTCTGATACGTCTGAAGGATCTGGCTCTCATGATATGATGACCAATGATGGCATTGTTACGGCAGAACCACACAATGGTGCTGGAGAAACTAGCAGGGGCTATATAAATACTGATAGCTCAATGGCAAACACTCGGCCTCAGACTGTACATACTAGAGACTACCCTGCTGGAGAGACCCAAATTAACTCTGTAAATAGTAAAATAGCTGGCCTGATACTGGAGAATCAATTTGGAGATGAAGGCGATGAGTTTGATTGATGAAGGTAATTTTTTACAGTTCCTAGTCTAACTATGATTCAACGCACATCAGTACACTGTGTGATGCTTTTTCATCGATGTTGGTCATTTTTCATAATAGATGGTTAGAGTTGACTGTGGTTGAACATTCTCTGTGGCTGACCTAACATTTTCATATGATTGGCATGGATTTTATTTGCATAGAATGTTGTTTTGTTATTTTCTTGGAAGTGATGCCAAAGGTTGTTATTGCGGTTAATGTTGTATGTTTTGCTCAGGTGTGAAGCTATTCTTGTATTCTACTGGAGGGTTCCTTGAAAGTGTCAAAAATGTGGAAGAATATGTAGAGGAGAGTGAAGAATAGGGACTTTGACTGATTTGAAGTGTGGATACAATGTGTTGGTTTTCATCCTACGTGACTTATGTAAAAATAAAAACAGGGATTATTAAATCCAATAAGTAGTTGTAATCTGTAAATAATAGTCATTGTTACAACATTTTAATGCTATCCTCTTTGAGTTTTTAATATTAACTAGACTTTCATCCATCCGTGTGTAGAATACACATTCAACAAAATCCACTGTAGGCGTGATTAAGTAAAATTCTGCACAAAAGATGGTGTAAAAATTCTCCTAATTTTTTATGATGTTTGGGATCCAATTGATTTGGATGATCTTGGAATCCCACAGCCTAAATTCATGTAGGTGGTAAAACCATGCTGACTAGATTATTGAAGGAAATAGTCTTTCTGAAAGTTTGAATTTCAACCTTGAGGGTCCTCATCGCCTCACTCCTGGAGCATCGTGAGGAAAGTAAATTGTAAGATGTGTCCCAGCAGATTAGGGAACAAGAGCTTGTCCGTATATTGGTGCCTATAAAGAGTTTAATTTCATATCAGGAAATAGTCTTTCTTGAGCTTATGGTACTTTGATTTGGATAGCACTTTGAGCAATCTAGCAACCACCTGTACCCTTCTTAGTGGGGTCAAGTAACTCGAGAAGTTCTAAATTTCCCTTGGATTCCATCCACCTTCCATTGACATGTTAGGGGGTCAACTTCCTTCAGAGGCAAAAAGGTGATAGGGGTTGAAAGATGAGATCAGGAAGAGTTTTACAGCGTTGCATCAAGCCATTTCAAGATAAAAATAATGGTTTTTGAGTATATCTATTTTCATTGAAGACTGAATTTAATGAATACAATTGTTTCTATTGAACAACTTAAACTTTTAGATGAGAAGGTTAATAGTTTTGTAAGTCTCATCAATCAAAAGTACAAATTATCGCTAACTAAAGGGGACGAAGTATTTTTGTTTCCCATTGCAGAATTTAAGACAAATAAAATGTGAACTCAGATTGATGATAAAATAAAACTAGAATCACGAATAGTTAATCGATTGATGACAATGATTATTTTTACCGAGATACAAAAAAGACTGATCAAACTGTAGCGAGTCTGTCTTCACAGTGATCATTCATCAAAGCCAATAATCACACATGCTTAACATTGTTCACAAAGTTATACAGTAGGCAAAAACTAATAAGAGTTGAGACAATTGACAATTGGACCATAATGTGATTCCCACCATTAAAGGCATTGACTGCCAACTTATGCAACTGGTGGGCGAAGCACGTGATCCTGTGAAGTATCGACAGCAGCAGGAGGCATGAACTGCCACATGGCGACTCCAGGATAACTGATTACGGGCACAAATTTGTTTGTTGCAGCTTGACCTTGGGCAGCAAATGCAGCAGGCATGGCAGGAGAAGGCAGAAAGCCAGGTTGCACATTTGTTGTCTTTAGTTGTTGCTCCAGCTTTTCCTTCTCAGCCTTCAACCTTTGCTTCTCTTCGCGGAGCTCGTTCTTCTCAGCCTACGCAAATTAATGGAACCCCAGATTGTGCATAAGTGATCATCTTCTGGTCGGTCCATCATAGCAAAGTCAAATAAAAGGAAAACATGGTAAACATGGTACTAGTTTTCTCAAGGTTAAACTTTTAGACCAGATTGGAATCACAATCCATCCAAAATGATTAGTGGAGAGTCTGGAGACACATACACCGAAATAATATAAATATAGGCAATCTTACCTTCAGCTCTTTAATCTTTTCCTGCAGATCTGTATTCGAGTCCGTTAGCTTCTGGGCTTCACCTCGTAGTTGAGTCACCAAGCGAGCAGCATCAAGCAAAATAGCAGCCTTGTCGGTTTTGGGAGGCCTTCCAGGCTCCAAGAGAGCACTCAATTCCATAAACCTAAAAAAATCAACGATGCAGTTACAAAAGCTGTGTGCGCGCACGAGAGAGAGAGAGAGAGAGGCATAAGGCAAGAAGAGAACATGATCGCACTTGTCATTCAGCTTGTCTCTTCGTTGTTTCTCCCTTTTTGCTTTGGAACTCGATGGAGCACAAGATGCAGTTCTAGCTCTGTGAAGAACACAACAACGTGAGATGAAATATTTTTTACTATAACGAGGGTTTTATTAATAGAGCATACTTCTTTAAACAAAAAGCAAAACCATATCCATCAGGGGTAGTTTAATTTTTGTAACTCACAGATCACAATTCTCTTGTTCTAATGAATGCAATTTCTTTACCAAAACTTTAGACCAATACAAAATGTGTAGTGGTTCTTTACCGCTTCTTTGAGCCAGGTTCCCTCTGGGCATCTGAATCCTCAAATGAGCAATCATTTTCCATGCTGTAAAAGATTAGATCACAGAAAAAGAAATGAGAAGAAAAGTGATGAATCGCAACATATATAATGCAAGTAGTAAGGTTCTTGAAGATTTTTCTATTTTGACAAATAAAAGGATCTCCACTTATATTGATTTCAAACACAAATACCAGAATACCTTACTCCACCCCAAAAAATTTCACAAACTATTCCATCCAGAAGCCCTTAAATAATAAGAAAATTAACCCAAGATCTTTCCAATCAATATCATTGACCCTTGTCCCAGTTAGGCCATAAGCAAAGAACTATAGTGATTGTATTTTCACCTGAGGGGGAAAAAATTTAGTACCTATTTGACAATCATTATTGTAGAAAAAAGAGTTTTGAATAGTGATTTTTACGAGAATGTGTTGTTAAAAAGCAGGGAAAAGTTTTTGATATAATGTAGAATATTTTATTATGGGAATGTGTGATTGAAAATGATTTTATAGCAAATCATGAAATAAATTAATGTGTCAACCAGGCCCTTAAATTAGACCATACACGAATCTAATCTAGAGTGAACCAAGTTTCCTCTTTTTCTGATATGATTTATAGAAACTGGCCGCTCGATTGTCACAGTAATACCACTTACAATATTAACCCCAATGGCAGTCCTAGATTAAAGATATAATCTTACTTGCATTAACCATGAAGAAATAAATTCCAATCAGTAGCTAACTTTAAATACGTAAGCACATATCTTTTAAACTATATTTGATCTAGAACTTAAATAATAACCCAAAAACATATCATAATTTTAGCATATAAAAGCTTAGTGTAGTAGAAAATGCAAAATAAAAATAACATCTCCATAAGGATACCAAAATTACAAGCAGAAACACAGAAACATTCTCCAATGCTGATGTAGTCTTATTTATTTATTTATTTTTGCATATTAGCCCGTCTTAAAAAAATTTTCCGAATCAGGCCATGCCCACCATCAAAAAAATAACTTAATAAAGCCACAGACATTAAAAATACCTGCACCATCAAACAATAAAATTTATTAATTTCAATAATGATGCTTGTCGAGGCTCAATGACAGGAAACAAAAAAGGACAACTGATGTTGGCAACTGCTGGTTGCCGTTTGATTTTTTTCGTTTTTCAAACTGTGCAACCATGTTCCAACATGTGTCTTCCCAGTTTTTGAATCTGTTTTTAGGCCGGTTTGTGTAGCATAATATTTTTCGTTTACAGTATTAAATAGGTAAGGGTGTGTTTGATTACATTTATTTTCCATGGAAAATATCAGTTTTCTACACAAATTCGTACTTTGGGTGTTTGATTGTTATTTTTTTCCATTGAAAATATTTTCCAACGTTTGAAAATATGCCCAATTTTCCTTGTTTTTAAGAAAAATAATTTCTTTTGTGGGAGGTGGTTTTTGTTTTTCTCAAAACAAGGAAAATATTTTCTTTTCTAGGTGATCTTTTTCATATCAATTAAATGCACTATAAAAGTCTGCAATCGCTACTACGGAATTATTTACTTCTAATAATTAGCTTAGAAGACAATTTTCAATAAATCAACTCCCAACACAAACTTGTGGGGTACTAAAATGACTGGATAAAATGGGAGATGAAAAAAGGAAAAAACCAAAAATATAAAATTTTGGAAACAAAACCGCATGAGTCCCTTAAAACCCTAAAACAGCTCAAATTCAACCAAATAATAATAATAATGAATAAAAAAATACCAAATGACAGTAAGCACCAAAAAATACAAAAACAAAAAACGAATCCCATAATTTTTTAAAACAGAACGATAGCTGAAAAGCCCAAAGCTTTATCAATTACAACTAGAATAATGTCAAAATAAGGGGGGTAAATCGGAATAAAGAAATTCCCAGACATTACCTGATAATGGATGAACCATTCAAGGGTTGCACAGACCATGAAAATCCAGAAGCTGGAGCAGACAAATTCCCTTCAGGAACAGCAACATCCTCAACCACATAATCATACAACCAATTCGTGTTTTCCGGGGAAACCATTTCCAATCAGCCGCCGAAAAATGGAATTTGTTGAAGTCAACCCAAGTAAAAAGGGAAACTTTGCTAATCGATTTCACAGAGTTTGAAAAAGAAAAGAGGGTATCTGGGTCTGAGTGGGGAAATTAGAAATTGGGGGAATTTTTGGGGAAATGATGCAATTTATGTCGATTTGGTACTTTTTAGCAATTGGGTGGAGTCCCCAATCTTTTCATAAATATGCATTTGAGTACCTGAGTAATTTCTTAGCAATTTAACTATTTTTATTATTATTATTATTATTAATTTTTTTTTTTAGAGCACTCGAGCCTCACCTTTGTACTCTAATTGCTGGCTTGAGGCTATTATCTTTTAATCTACTTTGAACCTTTGTTTCTTTACTTTTAATATTGGAAATTAGACTAACTCTCGTATTGTAAAGAATGCTTTTAATTAGTTTGATGAGTAGAACTGAACAACGGACCACAATGAGGAAGTGAATTTTTTTGATGAATCACATTTTGCCCAATGTATAAGTAGAGAATTCAAGTGAAAAAGTACAAGTATCTTTAGATCATCAAATACTTCCCAATCAATTACTAATAACGTGATTGAATCGTTAAATACTATTTGAGAATAAATTAGGTAAATATATATATTTTTTAAATAAAAACGAAAGATGATAAAATGAAAAGAAGAAAAGAGAGAGAATCTCAACCTCCTTTACATACTCTCAAACGTTTAATTCCCTTCCATAATTGTTCCAACTATGGAGTGAAACCCTTAAGGGGCTAAACTAGGTTACACTTCAAGGATAACTGGGAAAACGTTTCCATAGTTTGCCCAAATTGGATTCGATTATACTTATATCAAGTATTCAAGGGTAATAGGGCAAACGTTTCTAATTTTGCATCTAGTAAAAGTGCTGTAACATTTTTTTCTTGTTTTTTATATTTTAACCTCGAGTCGTTCTTTTTCCAATTGAAACTACTTTACATTCTAGAACAAAATTTGGTTTCTCTCATAATTAAAAGCATCAAAATTTAGTTGAAGAATAGAATCTCTTATAACTAAAAGCATCTTACTTTGGTCACATATTAAAGATTATCATTTTAAGATAAATTGTCAATGATGGAAAGTGATAGGTGGATTTTCAAAATTTCATTTCCAAGTCATGGATATGAATGACGTGTCGAGTTTCTATTGGTGATAATGATTAGATAAAAGATGGAAGATGAGTGGACTCAGATACCAGAAACAATTCTCATTTGAGTTCCAACTACAACAGTAGAAGTGTACATGTGCATAAATAAATTATCAATACAAATTAGTTTTTTTTTTTTTATTAATGAATTTCAAGTCATCATAATATCAACAAAATATTAATTTAATATGTTTTTCAAGTACTTTTATGGATTTCTCAAAGTTGGTGTCAATCTAATAAACGAAATTAGGTGTTAATGTCAGTGTATGTGATATTTTTGTCATTAGTTGGCTCTCGTTTTAAATGGAAGTTAAATGTATTGACACCTTTGGGGTACCAATTGCTATACAATTGACCTATGAGGAACAATACGAGATAATGTCTCGTAGAGTTCAATTACCTAAAAGATGGCACAGAAGATGAGCCAATCTTAAACTCTTAGAACACCACCAAAAGATTTTTTAAAATCATTCTTCAAGAAACTTTTTAAATTAACATTTTAATTTAGAGAGTGGGTTTGCCAAACTCACTTTGTATAATTAAATGCATTCAAAATATTTTAATTTTTAATGTAGAAAAATAATAAAATAATTTAAAGAAAAGTTAGTTAAAAACAAAAGATAGAGAAAAATAATAAATATTTTTTGAAAGTAGTAAAATTAAGTCTTAAATATAAAGATTTCATTTGAATACTTCAAAATTTTAACTCTTCAAATGATAAAATATGCTCTTTAAAAATAGAGAATCTTTTGAAGATGCGCTTAGTTAGTGAATCTAATCCTCGACGAAAAGTGAGAATTCTGCATATTTTGATCAATTCAAGGTTAAAAATGAAAGTATTATTAAAAAATCTTTAGTTCTTTCTTCTTCATCTATCCCTATCATACAATGGAGAAAAGGACGTGAACAGTGGCAAGTAACATGCTCTAAAATCTGAGGCTTATATGATAATGACTCATTTTTAGACCTTAATAATTTTAATATCTACCATGATATGACTAGAGTTTACTGAGCATATATCCAAGTGGTTACAACTTAGAAATAAGAAGAAATTATTTCTTAATAACTCAGATTAAGAAATAACAAATGTTAGAAATGTCTAGCTCTTCTATAAAATACTTCTCAATGCTTAGTCAGAACCCCAACTTCTTTCACCTGATAATAAGTTTAGGGCTGAAGAGATTGATCAATTAATTAAAAGTTTTTAACTGATAGTGGTTTTTATTGTTGTATGCACTATAGGCCTCATTCAGATGTGAACATTGGCTTTACTGGCACTGTGATGGATTTCAAATATTATACAAAAAGAGCATAAACTATCATCAATGTAAAGATGTTTTCAAAAATACAAATCAATAAATGAAAAGCACAACCCCTATGATATTACTGATTACAAGAACATCATGTTAGAAGTACTTTTTCTTGGTTAAAATGATCTCTATAAATGTTAATATTTCAAAAATCAGCCAATGCTCAGACGAGAATCAGAAGATCTAAGATTGGTTTGACGCCGAGGGACACCAATCTCGCAAGCATTCACACGTGCTGCAAACCTTAGTGAACAAAGTGATTCACCAACTGAAGAAGGATCCGGAGATACATTGACAAACATCAATGTCTTGGAATCTCCACCTAAACAAGGCTGTGGACGGGAAAGAGAGAGAAAACATTGATCACGTTAATCAAATGATACCATCCATACGACAGGATGCGAATGTAGTAGAGCATGGAAGACTTCTCTAACTTCGTTTTCTTGTTAATTCTAACAAATCCTTCGTATTTTCATTTGACTAGGCATATTGATATTTCTTATTTCGTCAGCCATATAAGTTGTTTATAATCAGTACTAGGCACAGCGATTAAAAAAATTCAACACCTCCAGAACAGCTCCATGTCATCCCAAGAAGGATGTGGTCAAACTCATCCAACAAGCATCGAAGTCCAACTTTGGAAAGTTCATTAGTTATGGTTTTCAGATTATTCTACGAGAAAGGCATATCAGAAGCTGAGGCCCCTTCTCACTTACGTAATCAGTACTAGAAGAAAGAAAAAAGACCTTCTCATAAGGCTATAGTGATTATAGTTTGTAGTGTAGTCTACCATCGTTATATAGATGACAGGTTAAAGATACTCATAAGGCCAAAGATTTTCCTCAACTGCCTAACGTGTTAGTCACGAACGAGAAAGAAAAATCTTCCACTAAGCGAACCATAGCTACACCGCTTAAATATAATTGCATTTTAACATTTTAGTGCATCAGCTCACATAATTAGGAAAATACTCCAGTAAATCTTCTAAAAGGTAGAAAAATACTGCAAAATATTTCTGAATAGATTAACTCAATATGTCTTCACTCATTTGAAAACAATTACCTGGAGAAGATAGGTCAGCTTTGAGTTCCTAAATGGCACATGCTCCTCCTTCTTCGCCAAGGCAAATATAACATCACTTAGGGATGATAAACTCTTATTAATTGACTAATTACAAGACAACAAAAATATAAGTTAGGACAAATCCAATATATGAACAGTTCCAGATATAATTGAGAAAGTTATAGTTTTTATACCTGAGTTTCTTTCAGTCGATCTCCAGTAGATCCACTCTTAGAAAGACGCTCACTACCAGCAAGGTCAATTAGATTCAGGACACCTTGTACCTGTTGATCGGTGCTCTATAACACAAAGAAAATATAAATTGAGTTTTGTGATTTTCTATTCAAACAATGAAAAAGATGGAATAATCACGGTGACAAATCAAAAAGGTAGATTCGTGTAAAATAGCCATACCTCATTGACACCCATTATTCGCAGTGTAAAGACGAAATGGCTCCTAGAAGACTGTTCATTCATTTGAGTCTTTCCGACAGATCTAAGGAAATTGAAAACCCATAAAAAGCAAAAGATCAATCTTTTTTATGGCCACAAAATGGAAAAACAGAGTTAACATTTGTCCTTTTTACACATGATGCAAAAAATGTTTTACATTGGACTGGGAAACTATATTTCTGCAAAGTAGATTAGAGTTTTCGTATTGAACTACTTCCAAATCCAATATGAATTTGAAAGATATGAATGGTCAACACAAAGAAATGGGAAACAAATCGGCAGTTTTGTTACCTGCTTTGTATTGCCCGCTCCAAAAGATATGAAACCTCATTACTACTACGAACGTCTACAACTGTTAGATCAGAGACATGAGTGTTGCCATTGGCATCATGTTTGATTGCATATTGCTTTCCGACATTCTCTGTCCTTGACGTATCAAAGCCTGATCTATTGGGTATTAAAAGATCACGTATTGTTTCATTGTATATTTCAAGCATTGACACCTAAAAATAAAGGTGAGATTAGATGATTCGGAAGCAAACAAAAGCATAATCAATTAGTGCAGATAAAAACATAATGGCATTCACTGTGCACCTGCATTTCATATTTCCATCCTTGGGATTGAAGAGCTTGCCTTGTCTCGAAAACCTGTTCTAATGTCCGTGGAATTAGACCTTTTTGATCGTGGAGTCTTGACTTGCCCATCATTGTGTAAGTCTTCCCCGAACCAGTTTGTCCATAAGCAAATACACAAACCTAAAAAATTGAAAATGACACCGCAAATGTCTGTGAGCTCAAGGATGCTATTATATAGTACTTCCAATTTCGACAAGTTCCTCAAATCAAAGTATGGATCTATCACCATAAGATAGCTTTAAAGGAGGGCAATTCTATCACATTCTTTACATAAGGTAAGAAGACACATCCACAAAATCACAGCCAAAATAAATTCTTAAACGTAATTAATCTCTCTTCTATTGTTTCATATACAAAAGATTTAAGATCCTCAGTGAAAGCTAGTATATATCAACATGTCAACAAGTACTGCATATATTAGTTGCTTGCAATATCTAAAAGCAAAAATAAGCGAATCAGCCAGGAAATGTTGCAGGCTGTTATATATTTTATTTTATTTTTTTAGCACAAACAACCTTAACTTCTGAAGGGAGATTACTTGTCCTTAACATTTATAGAGAAGAACAATTGACAGCTGAGCATGTAAATCACCTTGTAACCATCAAGAGCACTCTGCACAAGTTGTGATATTTCAACAAAAACATCTTCTTGGGAGGCATCCGGCAGAAAGACTTTGTCATAAATGAAAGAGTGTTTTTGTCCTTGTCAATATTGAAAAGGTGATGAATAAGAGAGCTGGTTATGAGAATTAAAGGTAGCATAGTATAGCTCTATTACTCTGACTGATTTTCAATTAAGACTACTCACCATTTAGTGTCAAATCAATGCCACGCCCAAGGGTTTCCATTGCTGTCGGGAAAGAGACGACTTTATTTTCTGTCTCAACACCATCATCAGACAACAAGGGTCTCACCCTACAGAAGACCCGGATATTCCCTTTCAATTCCTGTATGACATAATAATTAGGATGAATAATCTCGACACTGATGGAAGAACTGCAATTCAAATTTCCATCAAAATTCAGTTTACATAAAATACTTGTGTACAAAAACATTACCAGAATGGTGTTGTGCAGCTTTTTCCGTAATTTTTCCCCTTCTACAATTTTTAATTCGGCACCAGCTAGACGATTCTGTAACTCAATAATAAACTGCTTTTGCTCCTCGAATTCAATTTTCGTCTCCAATGCCGATGTATTGGACATCTTACAAAATGATAATAAACACAAAGTGCTAAGAAAATTCATGCAATAATACCATTGGGTAACATACTGTGCAAACCTCAAGATTCACTAGCAACGCGTCTGAATATAGACAAAAAAACTTCTCCGAAAGTAACTTATCATCAAAAACTTAAAATGACAGATCAGAAACCTGCAATTTCTTCTCTGCAAAGGCAAGCTGCTCCTTCAGTCTTCTGATTTGTTCACTTTGAGATAGACAAGTTGACTGAGAAAAATAGATATTAATTCTTTAACGAAGTGATTTTGGATAGTCAATCAAGAAACCAGATGACAAAAACAGACCTCTAGTTCATTTGTTTTTAAAGTTAGGCCATCTAATTCTGCAACAGTTTTCCCGGTACATTCTTTATATTGTTCTACTTCAGCTGATAAAGCCTGGACTTGTAATAATTGGCGGTCACGATCATCTCTGACTTGTTGCATATCAGCCCGCAAGCATCCCACTTCATTCACTAAACCTTCCTTTTGTTTGATAGCTTCCTCTTGCGAAGACTTTAAATGTCCACCATCATTGAGCACTTTTAAGAAATGTTCAAAAACATAACAAGTACTATGCAATGCAGATATTTCATTTTAACAGGATTCAACAAACACTGACACTTTGATCAAACAATGAGGCATGCAGAAATGACACTGTCATAGTAATCACTCAAGTCCTACACATGGTGCATATCTCTCTGTGTGTGTAATTTTTTTACTTAGAGCCTTAAAAGGAACCATATATAAAAATGTTACAATATCCAAAAAGTTATGACTTACAATCCATTTGATATTGCTCCTTACAAATATGTTCACTCTGTAAGTTTTCAGATAGAATTCATGCCATAATTTTAGAGCAGTAGGGTAAAAGGAACAACAAAAAGGAAAATATAAGCACTGAATTTTCCAAGTCTTAGAACTTTTTTTTTTTTTTCCCTAGGTATGAAGTTGTCTTCATTTGATTATGATTATGAGTTATTTGAGAAATGCAGAAGACAAGCTTGTAAACAAATTTTGACTATATGAAGCTAGAAAATGAATGATCAGAAAACAAGCCACTGTACAGAAACACCACACATTTGAAATAAGATATAAACATATGACCAAGTAAACCTTCTCTAGTGAAAAGCCTATGATGGTGGTAATAGAGATGAACAACATGATTGTGGGCAATTGATAAATAAAGATAAAAGGACACAAAATAATAAAATAACAACACTCACTCTAGAAGAAGTAAGTTGCTCCTGCAGAGAAGTATAATGGCCCCTCAACGTGCATAAATTTTCAACCACTGCCGCCTTCTCTTTCTCCACGCGCTTAAGCATCTCATTTGTTGCAGCAAGTTCTGACTGAAGTCTACTATTGTATTGCTGCAGGCTAGTGTTGTACTCCTGTAATCGCTTATACATATCGTTAAGCGATTGTATCTGCGGAGTCACAAGCCGAGAGCAACACAGTTCTCAATAAACTAACTTTGTGAAAGTACACTCCGAATATATTTTCACGAAGAAATCTTCTCCACTTACCTTTTGGTTCGAACTTGCATTGTCTTGTTGTGTTCTCTTGAGCTCTTCCGAAAGAGAAGCTTGCAGCCTCTCCAGTGCCACTCTAGAATCTTTCTCTCTTGCCAATGAATCTAATGCTTCCTGATAATTCATATTCAACAGTTTAATTCTCCAGAAATACTTAACAAAGTAGCTTCCAGAAACTGCATACCAACAATTGAGAAGTCAATGTGCTTCTTACCAATTTATCTGATTCCTCCTTTGTAAACTTGTCTTGTAGTGCATCCAGATTCTTTCTCAACTCCATTATAATGGAATTCAACTCTTCTTCCTTGGCCTTCATCAGAGAATCTGAGAGTACATAAAGGGATCGACACAAGTTAGCAATTCTACAAATTTCTTTTTCTTTTTTATTGCCAACAAAGCAAGAAACATTGTATCTCTGTAAACATAAATGAAAATCAATCATACCCATTTCATTAAATTGCTTCTCTGCCAATTCCAACAAATTATTCAGTTTCTCCTGCTCTGTGTTATAATTTCCCTCGAGCTGTTGGAACCATTTGATACATTGCTTAAGCCTTTTTATGTACTCAAACCTTTGTTCAGATATTTCCTGAAACAGCAAAAAACAAAATTCAAACAAAAGTAAACATATTCAACTATCCAAACTCAAAGCTCAACCTATTACCAAAAAAAAAAATCACATGTTTGACTTACCTTATAGTTATATTTATTCTTAATTTTCAGCTTCTCATTCAATAATGCCACAATATCCTCTTTGGTGAGCTCAATTACACCACAGTCTGACCCAGCAACGCTTGGTGGGCCACTAGTCGGAGGCTGATCATGACCTCCATTAACCACTGAAAAGGCCTGTCGGGTTAGAGTTCTTGTACCAGTACTGGGCGGCATTTTTGTGCTTCCAACCTTTCGCCTTTTATCTAATGAAGCCTCGTCAACATTATTCTTGCTCTGGAAAAATAAGCAAAACCACCCACAAAAATTAAAAAATATCAGAATCTGATGACCTAAAGTAATTGGGAAAACGAAATTACAAGTGATTATATTTCCATGCGTGAGCAAGAGATGACAATTTGCAATTCAAAGAGTAACTGGCAAGTTAATTTCTGAATATAAATAAAATTAATCAAAAAACTATAATTTTTTTAAAGAATCTAATCAAATCATCAAAAAAATTCCTCTTAGAATAGAATCACATTTAGAAGGCAGAAAGAAAGCATCAAAATTTGCTCCAAACACACTTAATAAAACTCAAAATCTCTTAAAACACCACCTGAAGGATGCGAATCACAAATCAATCCAGAAGACCCGTTACAAATAAAATTCAAAATCGTAAGGAAGAGTGCGAAATAGATGCTCACATTTGACGGGCTAGACGGTGCATGAACTGGAGGTTTGTTCTGGTTTTTGGATGCCATAAGAATAGATCGAGTATCTTGTACTATAGAATTGGATGTAGAGATGAAGAGAGACAGGATATTAGAGAGAGAAAGAGATGGGTTTTCAAAAATTAGGTGGGGCCTTGGATTGCAATCAAAGCTATGGAAATTTGTATGTCTGGAGCCGTTGCTTTGAATTGCAGTAAGTAGTAACCAAAGAATCAACACCAGACAACACTTCTGAAAGTGAATCAATTATTTAATTTAACCCTAAGAATTCAGAAAAGGGATTACAGTAATTTCAAATTCTTTCTTTTATTTTTTAAAATAATTGTTTTAATCGAAATTTGGTAAGTGAAATTGTTGACTGAGGTTTGGGATTGGAATCCGGCCTATTGAGAGAGAGAGCGAGAGAGTGAAAGGAACTTTTTTGAAATGGGATCTGGCGGAATTATGCTTTAGATAGAATAGAGGAACGTTGTAATGTATATTGACCGTTATACCCCTAAATTCAAATTGGCATATTTTCATATATATTTTAATTAATTTTTTTGTTGTTATCTAGCCTCTATTTGGCACCCATTTAATATTTTAATTAATTTTTTTTCTCTTTTTATCAATCATATATTTTTTTAATAAAATACTATTACATGTAATGGAGGCAATCATTAAAATTTCAAATAATGAAGGCCAAATGGGGGCTAGTAACATTGTTGAAAAAATATTTAAATCAATCTTTAAAAATGTCAATATTATGTGACATGTCAGCTTTATTCAATATTGCGTACGCTTAGAGTTGTATATGAATGCTATCCAATTATCTAGCTATAATTGTTGGGTATCTCGCTTATGTCTGTGTTTAAATTCAACCATAGTTCGAAATTATTACACATTATTATTATTCATATATGTCGTGATTTCCACCATTATTACTCCTGAGAGATTGCTAAGATTGTTTTCCGAATAGAACGACTTTCTTTGTAACTAAAAATGATATTGCATAACAAAATAATTAATTAGTAGTAACAACAAAAATTATCTCGAATGAAGCCCTTTCGCCCTTCATTTCAATTTGACTTGTATAAAGATAAGTACTCCTTTTACTTGCGTCTAATGTGTGCCAAGAATTTCCACTTTACTATCCCTGCATTAGCCATCTCCCATACATGGTGTGGTTTTATGCTTTTTTGAAGCTTCTTCTTTAGCTATGTTCATCAGCCCTGCCCTACCCCACCCCACCTCTCTCTCTCTCTGAGTTTGTGTATATATATTTGGGTTTATACTAAACGTGTTATCCTCACTCACACTTCGATGGGAAAAGGTTGTTTAACAGCTTTCCAACTCAAAATGACTCTTAATTATTTTTTGCACCTAATAAGTGAGACAATTTGGTTGAGGTCTCATTGTGAGACTGAAAGGATATTGGTGTGCAGCTTACATTTGATGTGGATGCCACAACATAAAATGTTTTTTCTCTACAAGCAAGCATGATGGGCTTAGGAAAACGAATCAAAATTAGTGTTTGTGCATGAATCAACGATTCATTTGTTGAAAATGCAACTCGTTGTGTTGAATGTTATAACTCGTGTTTGTCTTCTTTTAAAACAAATTTTTTTTATTTTTCATACTCATTTTCTATCACATTCGCACAATAAAATATTTTCGTGTAAATTTAAAATTATTTTCTATTTTTTAATCACACATTCTCTATAAAAATCATTATTCAAACACATCATTTTTTTTTTCTCAATAATTGCCATGATGCCATCAAACTAGAGGCTTGATTTCTTTGGAATTGCAGTTTGTAGTAGCTGAATATGGACTAATTTGTGATTTTTGTAGTTATTACGAGATCTTAGTTTGGTGTAACTTAAAAAATTGAAAAAATATATATATAACATAAAGTTAACAATTAATTTTATCTATAAATTTCATGTAAATCACAAATTTTATCAATTTTTCAATCATACATTTCATCAACTTTAAACAAAATTTATTAAAAAATTGATTTTTTTAGCTACTCCGAACAGGGGTAAAATATCAATAAGTTAAAATGAATGGGAAGAGAAAACCCCATAATTCTACTTTTAGATTTTTTTTTTTCCAAAACAAGTAAAAAATTGAATGATGTATGACATTGAAATAGAAAATAATTGACTCCCACACAATTCTTTAAAGTTCATTATTTTTAGAGTACTCGAGATATGTAAAATATTTATCTATTGTTGTATCGAGTTGGATAAGCTAAAAAGATTTTATATGTCAATGCATAGAAGTGAAAGATTAAAAAAAAATTCTTCTTTTCTTTAATTCGACACAAGTAGTAACGTATCTTTATAAAATTATATCCATTTGCACTTGCTAAGTGACACTGATTTTCTTTATAGCAAATAAATTTACTTTATAATTCTTTACTTTTCAAAATTAATTAAATATAGAACGGTGCCGTTTCCTGCGGACTGCAGCACTTTACTAATGACAAATGGCTAATTAAGTTTTACTAAATTCATCGTTGTGAAAGACGGCAGTTGGAGTAGTTAACTAACCATAAACTAAGATCATGTTTGGTACAGCTTAAAACTCAATTAAAATCAATTTTTTGACCGTTATTTCATTATTCCAATCGTTATTTTTTAATTATTCTCTCATAGATAGGACCCACTTTATCTCTAACAGTCAAAAAATCAATTAACAAAATCCCTACCAAACAAACACTAAGTTTGACTTGGTGGTTTATAGTTGGTAATTAGTCCCATTTTTAAAACGTAATGATCCTTTCAAGAAGAAGAAAGCAGAAAAGAAAGGTGATTAATTAGGGTAGTTTGATACAGTTTTCAATAAAAGTTTAGGCAAATTTAGTAAAAGTTTGATGAAGTATATGATTAAAATTAATTATTGATTTGAAGTTATTCCAAATAATTACTAGATAAATTATATGGGTGGTGCGAGCAATCTAATATTATTGCCATGCCTTGCAAAAAAAAACTAAATTAAAATAAATCAGTTTCTTTAATAACTGAAAAAGGGAGAAATGGAATGGAGATGCCGGGTAAAGGTTGTTGGAATAATTCCAAATTTGGGCTTCACATTCGAGCGTTTATTTTACGGATTAGATTAGATGTATAGCCCATAATGATATTTGTGATTAAGCCAAAATTTATTAAGTGATCAATTGAGCATTTTACACCTTATATGTTGTAATTAATATGATGTAATAATTTTAAGTATGTGAGCCGAAAATAAACCCTAATTAGAATTCTAATCATAATGGAACGGCTGAATTATTTCATATATAAAGGTTGGGTCTCCTCTCCTCTCCAAATTTATTTTTTTTACCTTGTCCTGTTGACGGCTAATACTTTGTGAGAAGTAAGGAGGAGAAGATCTGGTAGCTCTTACAACTATTATTCATATCAACAATGGCTTCCGCAGGTATGAATTCGATTTATCAATTTACAATTATATAATTCTTGATCATTAGCATGATTGCAATTAAATTCAATAATTGGTATTAGAGCCTAATGCTAAGAACAGAATCCTACATAAAACTAATATTCTTTCTCGAATTTTGACCGAGTAATTACGAAGTTTTTACTACCTCCTTACTTCCACACGGTAACCCGATGACACACATACCCTTACTTTCTCTCCCTAGATTTTTACACCCTGTTTGGCCCCCATTACCTGAAAATGGTAATGGGAGGAATAGTATTTTTTAGAAAAATGAGTGGTTGAAAAAGAAGGTAAAGTTTTCGATTTACGTATAATATTATTTTATAGAAGATTGTATGGTTGAAAATAGGAGAGAGAAAAATAGAATGTAATGTAATTTAATTTAATGTTAATCAAACATGGGCTTAAACAGATTCTCTAACCTTCTCTTTTGGAAAACTGCATCAATTAATGCTCTCTCTATCTAACTCTCTCTCACTATATTGTATACATATATATAAATGTATACAAACTACTCAATGAATATTGTATAAGAAGAGTCACGAAAATTCTAATTTCACATCAGGGTCGGCCCGAGAATTATGAGGCCCTAGGCAATTAATATTACAAGGCCCTTAAACATAATTTTTTTTAAACATAAATAGCAATGCTTAAATTACAGAGATGATATTTAAAATGCTTAGAAATGATATTGTAAGTGCAGTTCTACAAACAAATCCTAATCTGAAAAGAAATAAAAGAAAAGAAGAACAAAAAATATTGTGGACAGCTGCTTTGTCACTTTTATGGGACTGGACTTTGCGACAAACACAAATCCTTTTACAAAGACATCCATCGCTTTTTTTCTTTTGGAGAAATTATCTATTTCTCTTAAACAATGGAAACAAGAAGAAAATTGGTCATCAACAAATTTTCAACACATAAGAATATTAAAAAAGGATTAAAAAACCCCTCATTCAGTAGAATAAAAAAAAAATCTCTTTCCTATCTTGCAATTTGTTTAACTAGATCAAAAGGAACTAGTGAGTAGTAAAAGATTGGAATTATTATTTAGTTACAAAAATACAATAGATTGATTGGTAGGATTTTGAAATTACCTTCACATGATTTCAATTTAGAAGTTCCTTTCATGTTTTTAAAATGATTCTTTTCATCTTTCTTTAGCTTCCCAGATTGAAACTAACCTGAATTGGTGATTTTAGTTCAAGAAGAAGTAACCTCAAATTCTTTATTATCTTCTCCAATTCCTCTAATCCTAGGGGAATCAACTCGTTTTTTAAATGGATTTGGTGGGTATTGGGGTTGATTTTTGGCTTTTCTTCATGAGGCCCTAGGCAGTTTCCTTGTTTGCCTTAGCTAGGGTCGGCCGTGTTTCACATATGCATGCAATTCTCATGCTCTTGTGGCTTTTTTTTCCCATGATTTTGTACTTAATTCTTTGTGTGAAACTAGAATGTAGGCCCACATATTTGAAATTTTTTTTAAGGGATTCTGGAGTTCGAACCTTGTCTTGGTAGTAACCGACACGTAAAGGTTTGTGTTTTTGAGTTTTTCTTTTCTTTCTTTGTTGATGATTCATCTGCTATGTAGATTGCCGTCGCTACTTGGCGGCTTGTGGTGTTGGGTTTTTAGGTAATGAAGACGGGGGCTGTGTTGTGAATAACATACTTATGGGCCCCCGCATGCAATTAGAGAAAAAGGGCCTATTTTTCAAATATTAAG
Source organism: Olea europaea var. sylvestris (assembly GCF_002742605.1). Taxonomy (NCBI): domain Eukaryota; kingdom Viridiplantae; phylum Streptophyta; class Magnoliopsida; order Lamiales; family Oleaceae; genus Olea; species Olea europaea. Next base: position 19,689,628 of record NC_036243.1, on the reverse strand, counting down.
AGAACGACCTGTTATGTAATATGTATAATTAGAGGGCCTATGATTAATTTTAAAATCATGGTCAAAGTGCAATTTTCGAAAGGAGTATTAAATTTAAATTTGGGAAGGGCTTTTAAATTGGATTTTTAAAGTTTCAACTCTAAAATTTCAATTTTGACCCAAATTAAAGTTTTATTTAAAATTGACCAGTTTAATAATAATAATAATATATTTCACGACTTCTATATTCGTGTCAAAATGTTTATTTATTTAAATGTTGATATTGTTTGTCCGTTTAAATTTAAAATTTCATTTTTAACATACATCGAAATTTCGTGGCCCATTTCTCTCTCAATCACATATGAATTTTGGTCATTTATCGATTGCCGATTATGATTTGTTGCATAATTATTGTTCTGTGATTGAATTTTTCATAGGCTTTGAGACGATCCTTATTTTCCTATTAAAAGAAATATTTTGAAATAAAAATGGGTGATAGCTGTTATATTTTTTATTATTATTATTATTATTTTTTTTTTTTTTGCGCAATAATTTTGATTTATTACATATAATTGGAAAATGACATTAGGCAGTTAATGAGTTTGCATTCGTCTAGAAATCTCTTTCTGCCCAAAGATATTGGAATTTCGAAAATCAATGTGATTTTGTTAACTAGTTATATGATGTGTTTTAAGAGTACCTTACAGCATATTGTATTGTCAACCCAAATGTGACTTTATGATGATGCATTTTCCCGTCTCCTTTCCAGATTATTTTATTAGCTTGTCCAATTGACGACTGATACTTTGTGAAGAGTGGGAGTAAAGAGAGGAAGATCTGACAGCTTTTACAAATATTATTCATATCAACAATAACTTCCACAAGTATGAATTCAATTTATCAATTTATAATTATGTGATTCTTGATCCTTAAACATGATTGCAATTAAATTCAACAAAGGTCCCCATACCTCTCGCATGATAAGCGAGCGCTCTACCATTTTGAGCTAAATCCCCAATTGTCATATATTGTTGTTTCATTATACTCTTCAATTTAATTTTACCATTTGTTTGGCACAATTTATTTAAAAATCATTTTTCTCAAACTCATTTTTAAACACATGTTTTTTTTCCTCATAAATTTTCTCTACTTCTAACCTAACGTTCTTCAAAAGAAATCAATTTGACTTCAAATTACCCAACATACAAACACTTGGGCCATGTTTGATTGACATGGAATTCCAAGAAAAATGGAATTGAAATTCCATCTTTTCAATTTTTTGTTGTTTGATTGACAAAATTTTCCCTAGAATTTATTTTCCACCTTTCTTATCACATAAGCCAATTTCCACCATTTCCTTTCGGCTACTGTGGTTTTTTTTTTCCATTTTTTTTGTTTTTTTTTGGGCAATGAAAACAAATTCTAAGAATTATTGTAAAAAAATATTTCCCTTTAATTGACAATTTTCATGTAAAACAAAGTCAAACGAACACCAAAAGATAGATGATTTTCTTGATTTTTTTTTTACAATGGAAACAAATTTCATCGACGGTACTAATAAAATCTATCCCTTTAATTGACAATTTTTATACAAAACAAAGCCAAGCGAACACAAAAAAAAATACTTTTATTTCAATGAATTCCATGTGGAAAATTATACCAATCAAACACAATAATTTACAATTTTCAGGAAAATAATTTCTAGACAATTCAATTCCTAGAAATTCGTTTTCTTTACACTCAAATTTCATCTTTGTAATCAAACGAACCCTTAATTTTAGTGCATGCAATATGCTTTTCAAGAAAATTATACAAAATAATTCATAATTTATTGTGCAATTGTAAAGTTAGTCTCTGAACCTTTGAAGGGAACATGTATCTCAACTTTTCATTATTGTTGCACATTTGGTCTCCAACAATGAAAATCGTTTGAATGTACATTAAAATATTTGCAACAATTCCACAGCTCTATTCATTGTACACTTTGTTTTGGTCATTAATGAAGGCATTAATATCGAAAAAATAAAAATAAAATACAAAATTCAAGAAAGCGATCTCAATCACACACAAAAGGCAAAAAAAATTATTAGGTCAAAGTAAAATATAAACATTATATTTTGTATGTCCTCTTGATGTGCTTTGCATATTCATGCACCAAATCAAATTCTTTCTGTTTTCTGCTCAGTCCTAAAACATTTTCCTTGCCCTCCTTGAAATAAACTAACGTAGGTTTATGGCTAGTATTGTGAATTACATTGCTCGTCAAAATATTCATATATAAAATATTATCTACCATTTTCAACATTTCTAAAAATTGGTATACGCAAGTCTAGTTTTTTCTTTTTTTTTTCTTTTTATTATTTATAATCATTGAAAGATACTAACATACAACGGCAGAGTCAGAGGTGAAATAAAAAAAAGAAAAAAAAAGGGTTTTGTACTGAATTAATATATGTTAAAATTTTCATATAATTTTTTTTTATTTTTTTTGCATGTATACAAAATTTATTTTTAAGGTAAAAATAGTTAGAATTTGTCTAGTGGTACATAATGAGATATACCGAATGTTGTACACTCCACTCACATGAATGTGGGACCCATGTAAAAGAAATGATATCTTATTCGAGTGGGTCCCTCACCCATATGAGTGGGGTATACACCATTAGGTACACTTCGATGTACGACTAGCAAAATTGAAATAGTTATTGGGCCGGAATAGACCTAACCAAGTCAATTCCCCTAAATCCTATGGACCGCCACTGCTAATATAGAAGAAGAGGACTTCTATTCTGAGAGTAATTTTTAATCCACGAGACAATATGACAGAAAAAGAAATATAAAAGTGTTTATACTTTTAATTTTCAACCCACGCAAGTAATAGTTATCCAAATTTTAAAAAATTCAAAGTATGAGTCACCAAGAATGACAATGACCTCTTATTCTGTGTAGCACTGTGAGATGAACAATTGGCATTCATTTGTAATGTCACAATACGCCTACTTGCACTAACATGTTTTTCAATAGGGAAAAGTCAACTGTACCGACGATTTACACGCCGGATTACTCGGATCCACCCGTCCCCTCACGTGGGGGTCGGGTTCCACACGTGGGTCCCGATGTGGGGCCTCGTCCCATGTGAGGGGCGAGGTGGGCCCGTTTAACCCGGCGTGTAAACCGCCGGGTACACTTAGCAAGATCATTTTCAATATTGTTGGAAAAGAAATGATGCAAGAAAAAACTTGCTTTAATTAGAGCTTGTTTATTTTAGCCTAAAATTGATTTGGGTAAGGTAAAAGGCGGTCAGAAGAATTCATTTTCTTTGAAAATTGAACTTGTAAAGGTAGTTCTGGTTCAACTTATTTTTCATTTAGTTTTAATTTTTTTTACACGTAATCAGTACAAATTAAAGAGTTGGAAATCAAGAAAAAATTGAATTTTAATCGTAAAAGTTCCAATTTTGTCGATGATGAAAACACAATCTCGATCTTTTTCTATCTTCAATCTGTAGATTTTTATCGAGTTTCTAGTTCTCATCTTGTATTTCAAATCTACAATTACATTCAACGATTCGATTATGTCATGGCAAAAACACTTAAATAACAAAATGAAGTGATAATGTTAGAAGATAATTAAATATCATCTAACATGAACTAGCCAGGAGATAATGGTGGGGCAGCCATGGGGGGTAAGTGGTGATGCTGCGGATGCACTAGGCTTTGCGGTGTTGAATAGTGGCGGGTCCAAGCCCCATGAGGTGGCTGGTTTGTACTTCAATGGGCCATGGACTGCAGTGGAGTCTACTGTTTTGGTGCCACTTGTAAACCAGGCTGCTCTTAAGGAGGCCCAGGAGGGTGATCTTGGGCCTTTTCCTAGTGAAAGAAGCCCACGCGAATGGAGGATGTCATCTTGTCATGACAATGAAAATGCATCAAAGAATCCCCGTTTAGTCAAGATTTTTCGGTAATAGATTTTGTAGAAAGTAATTTTCAAAGGATGTGTAGTTAACAATAGGAAAAAAATTATAAGTCCACGCGAAAAATTATTTTATTGAAAAAATATGCAACTTAAAATGAGTTTAAAAAAAAAAATGATGGTCAAATATGGGCTAAATAAGGCTTATAGTTTAATTTTTCTTCCCTTTTACCATTTCCAATCAAAAGTGTATCATTTTGTTCATTTTTAACATAAAAAGTTGATATTAATAAAAATAGTGTTATAATATATAATCATCTATAAAATAAAAAAGAAAGCAGTTCTTTTAGTGAAGAAAAAACCTAACTCGAAAATAATAAAGAAAACGAATATTAAGAAAATGAAGAAAAAAGGTGTAAGTGTCATGCCCTAAGTCCAATCAACATTGGACGTAAATACTTTTAATATATAATTGATGCATTGTATGACAGATCTATTTAATTAATATTCAATTAAATTAAATAATAGAGTCTATAGATTCAAATCTTGATAATTTGTTAATCGCAAAGAATTGTGATTGTGCGATACAAATTATATATGATTGAATCTTAAATTTTCTGTGGTCGTAAGTAATAGCGAGATACGGATATTATTATTAGGAATAGACCATCATGTGTGACATTTCTTACTTGTGAAGTAAATAACTGATTTCATAAGTTAAAGTGTGGTGAAATTTAAATAAACACATGAATGTTTTGTTATACAACAAAAATTGGAGGCCCGTCAAGAGATTCCACATAAATAACTATCTGAGGGTCAGTGATTAATCTCTAACGTTCGGTAGTGGAATTAGTACTTGAGGTCGTCATAGTACCTTATATGAGGACAGTCATGTTTTGACGGTGTTGGATGTTGCTCTGTCAAGGGCTGCTAATACTGTATCGTTCGAGTATGTTAAGAATCATATGAAGATTGTGAATGACTAATAGAGGATTCATCACTTTTAAATAGTAAGAGATTATGATCTGCATTTTATTCAATTAAGTCGATACCAAAATTCTTGGCCAAGGTATACTCATAAGTCGAAAAATAGATTTCAACTTATCTTGACTTAATAGTGGAGTGAAATATATGCTCGATAATCAAGATTGACACACTTCTATATTTTGTAATTGATCGGATCATATTGATGAAGGGATTATAGTTTCACAGTAAAAGAACAAGTTTGATTATGTCATACTACATGACATTTCTTGTCACATATATTGCCCTGACACATTATTAGATGTCAATCTGGGACGGCGAGTGTGAATTTGTGATAAATTAAAAGGGTGTTTTAATTTATCAATTTTGATTAGATCAAAATAATATTTCATATCGTTAGACATCGTAATCGGGAACCTGATTAGTCGCACACAAAAGGATAATTGGAAGATTGTGATTTGTTAATTAATTAATTTAACAAGCGTTGGATAAATTAATTAATTGTGTTGCTTATTTATAGGTCTGAATTAGTTAATTGGATTAATTAATTCACGGATCGAAATTAATTAAATATGTTAATTAAATATTGGATCGGGTTAGGCCAAGCCCGTTTGGCTTATATAAATATGATTAGGGTTTTCAAAATTTGTAGAGAAAGTTCATTATTATTGCTAGCACAAGAAGAAAATCTTAATCCTACAATCTTGTTCTTTGTGTGGATCATCGTAGGAACTAGACAATTGGACAGTTGTGGGAGGCAGATCAAAGTTGCTTGAATAAAGAAAAAGCAAAGGGGTTTGTAGATCTAGAAAATAATATGATTTTTATCACAATTTTTATCTAAACACAAAGACTATTCCTGATGGACATTGAAAATTGTTTTGTTTTCCGTTATGCATGATAAGTAGATTTCCAACAAGAGGAAAATATTTCCTATCCATGTTAATAAAAAATTCAAATGAATAAAACTATTTTCACACCTTGAAAAAAAAGGTATCATGCTATTCATTCTCAATTCATCACCTATTTATATGATAGTGGACCATGGTTTTATCATACAATGAATACAAATATATTCCAACTTTATTGAACAATGAAGTAGAACATTATTTCCTATCTTCTTTTATAAGAGCCACTTTGGAAGTCCTACCTTCTCTTATAAGAGTCGCTTTGGAATGTACTATTCATTATTGTAACCCTCATCTCACACTTTGTTGAGTTAACTGTTCCTAAATTGGTTTTGACTTTTGAATACAAAATATTTTTTTCGTATTCCCTCCTTATTTTATTAGTAGTAATATATTTTTAAATAATATTTTATCATACTGTAATTTTATTTTATTTTAATTGGTCTTCAGAAATGACATCGTTTTCTATTTTACCTGCAGCTTACATGCTTTGAATTTGACACACAATACTTTTTTCCATTTTCTCACGCTATCAACTATCGACCATATCCTATAATTTTATTAGTAATAATATTTTTTTAAATAATTTTTTATATAAAAGTTATTTTTTATTTCTAAAATGTAAAAAATTACTTATAAGTAAAAAAATCACTTTAATTTATTTAGCCCTTGTTTGAGCCCCATTTTTTGGGAAAGAATGAATTTTTGAATAGTGTATTAATAGGAAATGTGTGGTTAAAAAATGAGGAAAAGTTTTGGATTTGCGTGTAATATTATTTTATTAAAAAATGTGTGGTTGAAATGATATCAAAATATTATTGAAAAATGAATTTTTTCAAAAGAATGGGGCTCAAACAAGAGTTTAAAAGTAATAAAAAAATCTATAATTGTAAAAGCTACTTATAGATAAAAAAATATTAACTTCAACATTTTTAAGTAAATATTTAGAGTTTAAATTAAATATTAATAAAAAAATTACACTATCTAAAATGTAAAAAGTTATATATATAAAAAAACACTTCAAATTATTTAAAAGTAATAAAAAATTTATAATTGTAAAAGCTACTTACAGGTAAAAAAATATTAATTACTCATTCTCTTATAATTGCAAAAGCTACTTATTGTTGGAATATTGTGGTGTTAATGAAACAGGATTATCGCATACCGTATATGTAGTTTAGATACTGATTTTAAGCATATCGTATATGCAATATGCTGTATATGCAGCTTACCATATTTGCAAGTAGCTTACTGTATTTACAGCTTACCATATTTGCAAGCAACTTACCATATTTGCACCTTACCGTATTTGTGTCTATAACATAGTTCTTGAAATGAGTTTCGAGAGAATATAGAAGATTTATACATTCGACTACTATATAATTGTCGATGAATTTATAAAGTTAGCTTGTTATCCAAATTTTTAATTTTTTAAATGATGTCTCTTTTGAAATTAAAAAAATTTAAAAGTTTATTAGAAACGTCAAAAATTATTGTCGCAAAAAACATCAATAGAATAATTGATTTTTTAAGAAAAAAGACGAGTTATATGCATTTTTTAACACACACGTTTAATATACGTTTAACTATTTTCGATATTCATTTAGATGATTCGATGTGTTTATGATATAGTTCTCGAAATGAGTTTCGAGAGAATATAGAAAATTTATGATAGATTTTTATAAAAAAAATTAAATAAATCACATAATGGAAAAAAAAATTTTGACAAAAAAAAAACCAATAGAGCAACTCCGCGCACGCGGAGCAATTTGGATGCTAGGAGCAAAATTGCTCCTGAGCAATTCCTGGCACCCAGGAGCAATTTTGCATGCACGGAGTTGCTCTGTCGGCCTCTCCTTTTTTTTTTTTTTTTTTTTTTATTAATAATGATGCTTAGTGTCATATTTTTTTTATTGGGTGATTGATATTTTTTTGTGTCAACTTTTTTCCTTTTTCATTAGGTGATTTATTTATTTAATTTTTTTTAAAACCTATCACAAATCTTTATAAATCTTCTATATTCTCTCGAAGTTGATTTCAAGAACTATATAATAGATACATCGAATGATCTAAATGAATATCAAAAAATAGTTAAACGTGCATAAAACGTATGTGTTAGAAAATACGTATAACTCGTTCTTTTTTCTTTAAAAAAATCAATTATTTTATTAATGTTTATTATTTTTTCGCGACAATTTTCTCAATATAATTTCCTTTTTTCCTTAGTGATTGATATATATTTTTTATACAAATCTATTTTACCCTTATATAATGTGACACGGAGTATATTAAATCATATATATGGTTTATTATCACTTTATAATTTATATGAGGGGCCAGAAAGACTCGGTCATAGGAATTTAGACCACCTACGTGCTGGTAAACGAAAACCACCTCGACCGGATCAGAGTAAACAACAATGTCGAATCAGGCCGCCCCTTGCCTTGAAAGAATTCACACGCGGCCGCTAGCTTTCCCAAAATAAGGGGAGATCTGCTGCTTTTATAAATTGTTATATTATTTTTCCTACTTTTCTCTATTTCTTTAAGCAACATCTATAAAAAAATATATATACTTTTTTTTAGGGTTGGGCAAATATTCCGAATTGAACCGAACCCGACGGTTCTTGTCAAATTAAATACTTGAACGAGTATCTGAATTGATAAGAACCGAATCTTTCTAATTTTTTTTATATTGAATAAATCAAATTATTTTAATTTTAATTTTTTCTAAACAAATTAATAATTTCTAAATCCAAAATTTTGGCCCAATTACCTATTTTATTGTTTTATTTCTTAGCCCATCAAGATCCAATTCACTAAATAACCCTAAACACCTACACTAAAGTGCATAACGTTGTCTTGACTCTCGCAGCCTCGCTAACATTCCAAAACCTATACAATTGTCGACCGACGCTGCGACCTCCGATCGAAACTGTGACCTCCTCTGACCGAAACTTTGACGATTTGACCGTAGCGATCATTTGAACAAGGTAGTCTACTAGTCTCTGACATTAAAAAACCATTGAATGTGTCCTTAGTTGTATTTATATAATGTTGTTATAAATGTTAAAAAATTTAATTATAATATAGAACCGAACGGAATTGAATCGAATCGAATTTAACCGAACGGAACCGAACCCGAACGATTTCATAATTATATTTGTACCCGACGGTTCCATTTATTAGATACCCGAAAATTTTGGTTCGGTTCGGTTCTAATCGGTTCTCTTTAGAACCGAATCGACCCACGCCCACCTCTACTTTTTTTCTTTATTCCTTTACACAACAAGTAATCAAATTTGTAGATTTATCGAGAGAAATAAATAGATATTTTCACACCATAATATTACCTAAAAAATAACATAGCCCGTGTATTGCACGGGTGGAAAAATAGTATGGTAAAAATGAGAAACATATATTTATTACAATACGTAGTCAAAAAAAAAAAAAAAAAAAAAAAACACCCCAAAAAAAAAACACAAAAATTTAAAAAACGAAAAAAAAAAAAAAAAAAAAAAAAAACAAGGAGGGAATTTTTTTTAAAAATAATATCTGAAAAGAGAATGGGCGGAAGTGTAACAATTGATACTCAAAGGGCGTCAATGTAATTTACTTAAATAGAAAACGCACCAACAAAGTGGAAAAAAACCCTTTGATGAACCAGTAAATGTTTGTCAACTTTCATACGGCGCCTTCCAAGAAAACCATCCACTTTTTCTTGAAAATAATTTTCCTTGGTCAATCACGCGATATCTGACCCAGTCTGTATTTTTTTCTTTTACATTTCGGAAAGCTTCTTTTTATGGATCTGATCCTACACAAAAACGAAAAACCCCACGAGCTAAGGAATTTCCCAGATTCAATTCACCCGACACGAGTTCAAGAATTCATCATCTTTTGGGCATTTGAAGTATTCCAGTTTGGCAATAAATAGAGATTTTTTGGTTGTTTATTGAATCTTGAGGTGATTTATCGAGATTCTTGGTTAAAACTCCATGTTTGAGCTATTTGACGGCTGGTCTTGCCGAAAACTGAGATGAGTCGTTGAAGAAAGCTGTGAATATTTGGACTTTGAAGGTTTACTTTAGCATTTGAGAATTCGTGATTACATGAGTTTCGGATTTTACTTCATGAGTTTGCTGGGATGATGATGATAATTCAAGAAAAAATGGGTATCAGAAAAGTTGTTTATTGCATTTCTTTTGTATTTCTATTTTTCACTTTAGTAACGGTAGCCATGGAGAGCAAGATGGAGGAAGAAGAACCTTTACTGGCGTATCTAATCTACTCTGGGGGGATAAATAAGGACATGGTACTGAGTCATTACTTCTTGTTTCACTTTCTCTATTCCACAAACACATATATATACCTCTAAATACACATTTATCATACTTGTGTGCATATATATATAAACTTTAATGGGATATTTTTTATGGGAGATTTTATTGTATTTTGTTTAGCAGCATGGTCTTGAAAATGAATTTGTTTCCCATGTCGAGAAACATTCCTATGCTAATTTGATCGAGAAATGTGTCACACATTTCGTGCCACCAAAAAGCCTTATGTACATTTGTGTTGTTGCATATGTAAGCTTTTAATCTTGCGTGTTAAGGAATGCCCGCATATATGTTATCATTCTTCACTAAGGTTGTGTTCCCCATTTTACGGTCAAGTTAGAAAGTAGCGGTAAGACATTTCCCTTTTCCCATTTTCTTGTCTACGAAGTCCTTCACGTTGATAAGATTAAAGGACATCTCCCAAATATATTCATAATAATTTAGAAGAGAAAGAATCCTTCTTTAGTTTTCCTGTCTTATGTTTTCTCCATTTCTTATAATAAGATTGAGTAATGCAGTAATTCTGTTGAAGAAAGATAAAATTGGTGGCATTGAATTGGGCGGATCTTTTCTAGTTCTTTCTCATCACTGTCTTCTTTTAACTATCCCTTTTTTTATTTTATAAGAAACATAGTTGAATAGAGATGGTCTGTGAAAGAAACAGCGATAATTTTCCATGAAATACATCAGTCAAATTTGTCATCTTTCGCACTTAAAAGAATATTGGATGCTTATCATTCCAAAAATAGCTTTTGTCAAATTTGTAAAATTGATATTAAGTCGATTATATGTATAAACGTTGTCGATTAACGAGCCACTTCATTAATTTATATATCATTTCTTTCCATCTTCTTTAATTTAGTACATGTTGGGATGTGCTTAAATTAAAATAATCACTTCTAGCAGACATACTTGTAGGACCAACAACTATTACTCACTTATTATTTATACATTCCGTAGGACTCATAGCTTACAATCACTTTCCCAAACATGCTCTTAGATTTTTCTCTTCTTAGTACCAAACTTGTATGATACTATAGGAAGTAGAGTGGCCTTTTAAATTTGGGTTAAATGACCTTCCTGTGCTACTTAATTTAGAATTTTCCATTGTCAAAGGAAAGTTTTGATACACGTGGAAACAAGTTTTTCTTTACTCCAGTTTTATGATACATTATTCTACTTGTCTTTTAAAACTTTCATGGGCTTCTCACACATTGTTCTAATTACCTTGATCTAACATGTCTTTTGATGATGTCTTGTATATTGTTAAAGTTTTGTAGGTTATTTTTGTCTCATCAATTATACGCTTATAATTAATGGAAGAAGTAATTTTGTATCTTTGAAGCCATCATTTAAAGATTTTCTTCTTAGAAACATTATGTTTTTATGAGTGTAATTAAGCAAACACTTATTAAATTTTTAGAAGGAAATGATCCTATAAGGAAGAAAAAAAAGTTCCATATTCTTCTCTCGTCTTTTCAAAGTTAATTTTTAGGGAATGAGCTTGATCAGAGTCTGGAATGTCATGTATGCCCATTTATACATTTTGACAATGCACACCAAGAATCTGATGAAATTCTCATGCTGCAGGCTGAATTGTTATGGATACATTGCAGGCCAGAGTTGATACTTGCCCAAACAGCTCTAGATCGTGAACTATATCTCCCAGAGCAATGGTCGAGCTACAGTAAGGAACTTCTAAGTATCAGGTCATCAACCAAAGAAGATCTCCATAAAACTGTCAGCATGTTGCAACCTCAAGTTAAGCAGATCCTTTTGGATTGTTTAATGGAGAAAAAACTTACGTTTCTTATATCTGGAGAAGAGAGAGGTGTAAAAAATTGGTATACCAGGTACTTGGGATTCTTCTTTCCCAGGTCTGATCCATCTAGACGCCGTGAATTAGTTCAGACATTTGGAGAAGCACCTGCTCCATCCCTGATGGTTTCATCCCCTAATCCAGCACCTTCAATTCCAATAACTCCTAATGTTCAAAGTCCTGCTAGCCCTCCACTGCCTCCATTTTTTCCTCCAGACTCCGGCTTGTCAAACCTGCCCCCTACAGCCGGTGAACGATCCGTGGATCCAAATTCTTCTTCTGGTGTGGCATCAGACAAGAAAAAGAGCAACAAGAAAACCATTGTCATTGCAGTTGTTGTGACTGCTGGGGTGACACTTGCCCTTTCTGTGCTGCTCTTTTTATGCTATCGTAGATTCTGTGGGACTGGCTCTGCACTGGGAAGAAACGACGAAAGGCCTCTTCTTAGCTTAAGCTTAAGTGAATATTCGATTGGTACATTTGCTGTTCCTAATATTTCTTCTTTAAGAGACTATATTGCATTTTCTTGTTCTGATTTTTCTTCTGAATTTTGATCTTTCAGCCTCTCCGCAGAAGTCATTTGGCCTGACAACTTCAATAAATGGAGAAAATCTTGGTAATCAGTCATTTACTGGCAAGTCAAACCACAACAAAAGTGGTCACAGTTTCTATGTGGAGTCACATTCTATAAGTGATTCAAAAATTGAGCTTCCAGTTGGAGCAAATGCTGGAGCTGCTGTCAACTCCGTCATGAATTCAGCAGGTCTACCACCTGGAATGTTGGCTACACCAGGACTGCCTCCACTGAAGCCACCACCTGGAAGGACAGATCCTTCTAAGCCACCTGCAGGCAATACAGTCTGTCCTGCGGCCCCACCTCCTGTACCACCGCCACCGCCACCACCACCACCTCCGCCTCTTAATCCTTCATTTGGTGGACCACGTCCTCCCCTGCCTGGACCCGCTCCTCCACCTCCTATACCCTCTGGCATCAAGACTGGTCCACGTCCACCACCTCTTCCACCTACTGGTGGCCCTCCACCAAGGCCTCCTTCCATAGGCTTAAAGCCTCCTCGACCTTCGCCACTCGGACAGAATCATCCATCAATTGCTACTTCAACTGATGAAGGAGAGGCTGCTGGTTCTAAAGCTAAGCTGAAGCCTTTCTTCTGGGATAAGGTTTTGGCCAACCCTGATCATTCAATGGTTTGGCATCAAATCAAATCAGGGTCCTTCCAGTAAGTATTCCCCCCTCATTGTAGTTTGTTAATTGATTTATATATGGAAGTAAATACTTCTATGAACAGGTTCAATGAAGAGATGATAGAAACTCTATTTGGCTATGCCCCTGCTGAGAAAAACAAGAATGTATTCAAGAAAGAGTCTTCATCCCAAGATCCTTCAACCCAATATATCCAAATAATTGATTCAAAGAAGTCACAGAATTTATCAATTCTTCTCAAAGCATTAAATGTGACTACAGAAGAAGTATGTGATGCACTTCATGAAGGTGACATATTTTGTTTCTTATTAAAATTTTCTGAGACAATTTACTTAAAGAGAAGAACTTCATTATAGGAAAAAATACTTGAAAACAAGTTATGATGACTAAATCAGATAAAAGTTGGATTTCATTTAATTCATTGATTGATCAGATGATCTGATTTATGCATAACTCTGCTACAACATGTTGCATCAAAAGGGAGGGAGGACTGATATGGCCGATAACATTTATTTGAGAGTCAATAAACATAATAAGCGATTTTTGACAAAAGTAAACATTTGTTTTCGTATTTCATCATTTTTTCCAATAGGTTTGAGCTGAGTTAGAGGTGCTAGTACTCTAATATTCCTGTTGTCATAGGGAGTATCTTGACATATTAGAAATACAAAACATGATTCAGAACTACTCCTTGATATCTTTTATATTGATTATATCTTGATATCCTTTCTTTCTAAGTCAAGAGGTTTGTTTTTATTTTTCTGTGTCTACTTTGCTGCATTAGGTGAAGTAGCACATGATTCAGACTTATTCCTTTGTATTCACGTCGATATTGTTAGTTTTTTCCCTTATGTAGTCATATTTCTGAACTCTTCAATTCAAAGGATCTGTAATCTTTTTCTCGAGAATCTTATTGATAGTGCCCAATGCCTCTTAGGGCACTCTTGGATCATCTTATTTTATGCCTTATCATATTAGATGGGCAATAATAGAATGCTAGGTATACTGATGACTATTACAAATGAACTTTATATATGGACCTCAATGAAAGATGCTAAAACTATAATGAAGATTTAATTGTCTGCTCTCAAAGGAAGAGAGAAGCACTTTGCTCGAGGAAGCTTGCACAATCTAAATGCAAGATTAACCATTTTGCTTGTTATCTGCAACTATCCATCAAACATTTTAATTATTGTATTGGTTTATTATTCTGAATCCATTTCATAAAAGCCTGAATTTGCTATTGCTTTATGGTGATTTTATATCTCAAGAAAGCGGCTGACCTACTGAATTAAATTAGGCAATGAGCTTCCATCAGAGCTTGTTCAGAATTTGTTAAAGATGGCTCCGACATCTGACGAAGAATTGAAGCTGAGGCTCTACAGTGGGAAGCTTTCTCAACTTGGGCCTGCAGACCGCTTCCTTAAAGTCTTGGTGGACATTCCATTTGCCTTTAAGAGGCTAGAATCCTTGCTTTTTATGTGCACTCTGCAGGAGGATACAGCAATGGTAAAAGAGTCTTTTGCAATCTTAGAGGTGCGCCATTCTTGCTATAAATTGCATCTTTTTATCAGCTTATAATTATTAAGAAATGTCCATTCAGTAATGAATATTAGTTCCACAATCATTTCAGGAAATATGAAATGTAGTGATTCTGGGTAACTAAATTTTGTGATGCAAGTCTCTCATGGATGGACTAAATTTTATGCTGTCCCTTAGAAATGTGTAATATATTTAATCTCATGTATAAAGAGTTCAAAACAAAATCCATAGAAAGGTGAAAATTTTTGTTGTAGTGCAGTGACTTTTCAGCATTCACCTTTTACCTTTCCATGTGTTATTTTCACTTTTTTCTTTATATATTAATGTGAGAGCAATTGAAAGTGATGAATCTACAACCTCTTCCATAACCTGGTGTAAATTATGAGACCATTGGTTATTCTTCTAGTTAGATACCACAATTTTCATGTCAGTAAACTAATTTCTCATGCTTGTTCAGTACAAGAATGCTTGCAGCACCTTTCGTTTTCTATCAAATCTTAAATAATTGCTCAGTGTTTGGAACTGGCTATGCTTTTTTATTTACTCTCTCCCCTCTTGATGCATTTTATGCTTGATATAATGCTTGAAGTAGGGATGTCAAAACCTTTAATATAGGACCCTGGGCTGTGTTGGGTATCACCTCCACGGCCCCAGCAGCTGAGCTGTATTTTTTCCCATAAAAAATATGCAGGGGACTATGCCCCCCATTGGACTTAAATGTGCTGCACCATGCATTTAGCTGGCTGCATCACGCATTTAATGCAGCCGGCTAAATGTCAAATGTTAAAGTTGGAAATATTTTTTAAAAGCAAATGTTATATTTTTCTAATTAAAAATATTCAGAAAATGGACCGGGCGACGAATTGGCAGTAAAGTATGTGGTTAAAATTAATTGTTGACTTTGACTTAGATTAAAATCTAGATTTTAAGCCCCATCAAACAGGGCTTTGTTCTCTTTACCTTGAAATGCAATGGGGAGAGGTTTAAATACCATTTGTAACCCCCCCCCTTCCGGGGAAGAAATTTAAATAAAAGAAGATAAATAAGAAGTAATACATGATGCACTTGCACACACTCATGCATGAGTCATAAACTAAAAATATGACAATGATCATACAATGGCATATGGTTTCTAAATTCTAATCTTTTCGATGCATTTATCAGCAATGACACTGATTGCCTTAATCTTTCTAAAAAATTATACTTACGCCATCTCAATTTAAATTGAAGGCTGCTTGCGCAGAACTCCGGAAAAGCAGGTTGTTTCTCAAACTTCTTGAGGCTGTTCTTAAAACTGGAAATCGCATGAATGATGGAACATTCAGGGGTGGTGCACAGGCATTTAAGCTTGATACCCTTCTAAAATTATCTGATGTAAAGGGAACAGATGGAAAAACGACGCTCTTGCACTTTGTTGTTCAAGAGATAATCCGTTCAGAAGGTGTACGAGCTGCCCGGGCGGACAAACAGAGCCGGATCACATCCAGCCTCAAATCTAATGATCAACTTGAGGATTCTTACCAAGATTCAGATGAGCATTATAGAAACATTGGCCTGCAGGTTGTCTCAGGTCTGGCTGGTGAGCTTGAAAATGTAAGGAGAGCTGCAATATTAGACCCCGACGGCTTAGCAGGAATTGTTTCAAAGCTTAGTCAGTCACTTATAAAAGCCCAAGGTTTTCTGAATTTGGAAATGAAGAATATACCAGAAGGAAATGGGTTTCACCAGACTTTAAAAAGTTTTGTGCAGAATGCTGAGGTTGATGTTACGTGGTTACTCGAGGAAGAGAAAAGAATAATGGCTCTGGTGAAGAGCACAGCAGATTACTTTCATGGAAATGCTGGGAAGGATGAGGGTTTACGATTATTTGTTATTGTTCGGGATTTTCTGATAATTTTAGATAAGGTATGTAAAGATGTGAAAAATTCGCCAATAAAACCATATAGGACACCTCGAAAAGAAAATTCGACTGTGACACGTACCGATCCCCGCCAGAATCCTCCCATTGATCCTCGTCAGCGGTTGTTTCCAGCTATCATGGATAGACGGATGGACAGTTCTAGTTCAGACGATGACTCCTAGTTGTTTAATCAGAACAGGTATAATAACTCGTTCCACAATTTCTCTTACGAGGATGTGAAAATATATAATAGTTTCGAATCTAGACAACTTGCGATACGTTAATACAAGACGTTATTTACTTCACATTGGCATGTATTTAGGTAGTGCAGAGCAGCAGAGATTACCGTAAAGGCGGATACAGTGATACATTTTCGACTCTTTCCTTTGACTACTATTAATGGCGCTTCTAGCTGCAAAGCTAACCGAAGTTTCAAGTTTCAATGTTGCAGGGAGGAAGACTTGATAGAAGTTTCTTAGCTTTGCTTTAATGGAGCTTCAATTATGGATCATATTTAATTTATTGTAATTGTTTATTTTTCATTATTCTTTTTTGAGTTCTGTCCATATTCCTTTTTCTATTTTTTATTTTTTTTGTTTCCGTTTTTGAATCGAACAAGTAGCCAGTGCATTACTGGGAATCATCTGAAACAAATGCTTAAATTAGATGTAAAAGGTAATATGTATTTTGCTAAATTCAGTGATTGATAATTGATTCATGTATTTTATAAAATGGAATTTCAATTTTCTGCTGAGGTTAAGAAATATGATTTTTTTTCTTTTTCCTTCAGCGTTACATAATTTCTTATATTCTGCAGTCTGTTAACCTTGAAGTTGACTAGGTGATTATGAGTTTAATCTTGATTATCATTACTGAAGGGGATTAAGAACCAAGAAGAAAAATGGGTTCGAAAATTTATTGATTTATAGGAATTTTGTTACAAAAAACAATTTAATTTTCACAATTTGTCAAAATTAAGTCATTTGTGCTTGGTTGATAAAGATGCCACGGAAATGGTGATTTTATTTATGTTCAAAATGTGGTAAATAGAGAAACAAAACATAATCCAGTGTCCATTGATAATTTCTTGATAAATGAGTTATTAGACGATATTGTTTATATTATCAGTGAATTTATATTATAAATTTGTTTGCTAAACGAAGGGCGAGAATTAGAAGAGACATTTCCAACGTATCACCAGGCACAACTTTAAAAAAAATAAAAAAAATCCTTAAACAGTAGATGCGCGTAATGGAATCTAGAAGTACGCCAAACATTTTGTTAAATCTTATGTTGTCATTGTAATGGTTGTGTTGAAAATGACATATTTGTTAATTTTATCTGAAAGCAATCTAATGTTATTATATAATCTCTCATTGACAATCACGAAAATAAATATTTCTAATTGGTTTATTGAGGAACCTAGTGAAATCCATAACTAGAAGGTTCTGATCAGTATAGTCCGACGAGGCTTATCAGCTTCTTGCAAGGTAAAATGTTTGACCATTCATTTTGTATGCCTGGAAATGCAGATTCTTGATTTTTCTACTGAATTACTTTAGGCCTTTGATTTTTGTAGCATAATTATTTGTTTCTGTGTGTATTCACTGCTGAATTATGCTGCTACTGTTGAAGAATTGTCTCACAATAAGTAAATTAAGTTTGGGACTGAAGTAGTTATTTTTAAAGACCACAATTCCATTAACACATTCGGCTAAGGAGCTGTCTAGTATGTGGAGAAATAAGGTGACAACCCAATGGAATCTTGAGGTAAAAGAAAAGGAAACACAATAATTCAGATGAAGGAAACTATAAAGAGGTGGACTTTTCGCTATAAAGATAAGAGTGTGCAGTGATGTAAATTTAGGGGGTAAGAGACAAGTCTGGGAAGTTTATGGAGAGTGAGGTTTTCTCAACTAATAAAGTATTCTTTTCGCTGGCGGTTCGTTGAATCACATTTAATTTGTGTTGTTCCTTTTTGGCTCATTTTTGTGTTTTTCATTTCCATTGTGTTTGATGCGTGTCTCTGTCTAATCCCTCACGCAGAACATAAATTGTTTTATAGTATCTTTGGTAGGTTAAACTGGATAATGCTGGAAAGGTTTTAAGAAAAGAAAATGAGCTAAAATGTTGCATTCTCTTGTTGATTATTGTCCAATGTCCACTACAGCTTACCCTTGCTGTCATATGTTGTCTCTCAACTTAACAATTTGATGTAGCGTTGCTCATTTCCCCAGGGAGTTTATGGCTGAAACATTGATGAACATTGCTATTGAAGTGGTACGCAAGTACAATAGCCTCAAAGATAAGGTGCAAATTCTTAAAAGGAAAATTGAACGGCTAAGCAGTCAAGCAGCTGACGTGACTATAATGCTAAGAGAGGCAGAAATTCACTCGAGCAAGAAAAGGAAAAGGGAAGTTGAAGATTGGCTTGCCATTGTAGGAAAAAGGAAAAAAGAATTTGAAAGCCTAGAAAAATCAGTTAATGAAAGCGGATTTTATTCACGTATACAACTGGCAAAACTTGTTGATAAAATGATTGAGGAAGTGGCAGAACTTGTCGAGCAAGGCACATTTTCTGAAGGGCTAGTACTTGATGTCTGTGAATCAAAGGGGGAGCCACTTGTGACAACAGGATGGAAAGGCCAAACATTTGAAGTTAATTTGCAGAAAGTTTGGCTTAGTTTAAGGGATGCTAAAGTTTCAGGTATTGGCATTTATGGAATGGCGGGAGTGGGCAAAACGACTATGGCAATGCATGTCCATAACGATCTCTTGACGGAATCTCTATTCTTAGGTAATGTGTATTGGATCACTGTTTCACAAGAGTTTAGCATTCACAAATTGCAAAATGACATTGCCAAAACCTTGGATCTGGATATTTCAAATGAAGACGATGAAAAGAAGAGGGCAGCCAAATTGTCACTGGCATTTAGGAGAAAGAAGAAATTTGTACTCATACTCGATAATTTATGGAATGGTATTGCTGTAGAGAAGATTGGAATTTCTCCTGAAATGGATGGACTCAAGTTGATCATAACGAGTCGATCACTTGAGGTATGCCGTTCTATGAAATGCCAAGATAATATAAAAATTGAACCTCTACCGGAGGAAGACGCATGGAAATTATTTATCGAGAAACTTGGTTATGGCATAAAACTTCCATCAGAGACAGAAAAAATCGCAAAGAAAGTGGCAAAAAGATGTTCGGGTTTGCCACTTGGGATTATTACCATGGCTGGAAGCATGAGTGGGGTGACGGACGTTCATGAATGGAGGGACGCTATGGAAGAATTGAAAGAATCTTCTATGGGACGAGATAACATGGAAAATGAAGTATTACCAATTCTCCAATATAGTTTTAATCGTCTGAGGGATCCAAAATTACAGAGGTGTTTTTTGTATTGCTCTCTGTATCCCGAAGGTAAAAAAATCCCGAGATATAGACTGATAGCCAAATTTATTTCTGAGGAGCTGATGGATAAACGGAAGAGTAGACAAGCAGAATTCGACCAGGGTCATGCAATGCTGAATAAACTAGAGAACGTCTGCTTACTGGAAGGTGCTGAAAATTATCAGAAGGAAAAGTACGTGAGCATGCATGATTTGATGAGAGACATGGCAATAACGATCACGAAAGATAGCCATAAATACATGGTAAAAGCTGGACTTCAACTGAAGGGAATGCCAGAGGAGCAGGATTGGAAAGTGGGCCTGGATAAGGTTTCCTTGATGCGTAACGAGATATCTGAAATTTCACCAGGCATGTCACCAAATTGTCCTAACATTTCGACTTTAATTCTAAGAGAGAATCCTTTAAGGCTGATTCCGGATTCGTTCTTTGCGCACATGCATGGCTTGCATAATCTCGACTTAAGTTATATCAAGATTGAGAAGTTGCCGAGTTCAATATCAGACTTGGAGAATTTATGTTCACTATTGCTCAGAGGTTGTGCCAAGCTTAAATTTGTGCCACCCCTAGGAAAGCTCAAAACACTGAAGGAGCTGGACCTAACAGAAACTAGAATTAAGGAAATACCTCAAGGCATGGAAAACTTAGGCAACCTCAAACGCCTCGATTTATTAGCTGTGCGCCTGAGGACGATACCAACAGGGATTTTGCCCAGACTCTCAAATCTTCAGCGTCTCATGCTTCCATATCGTATGGAAGTGCCAGTGGAAGAACTCGAGGGGTTGAAAAAGCTGGAAGAATTTCAAGGTGCGTTGCACGATGTATGTGAGTTCAACCAATTTATTAAGTCTCAACAGAGTCACGGGCAACTTGGGTTCTACAATATTCGCATAGGTAAGGCAGAATCTCATGAAGATTTCTGTGAAGATCTGGAAAAATTAAGAGACAAAAGGGTGATTTTAAGAGGTTGCACTCTCAATGAAGTAGGAAAAAGAGGAAAGGCTATACTATTTGCTCGGGACATTCAGCACTTGGAAATTGATAAGTGCAACAACCTGAGTAGCTGTTTTTTGAATGATTTCCCATGGTTTAAAAATCCAAGAAATTTGAGGAGTTGTGAAATTTTTCGTTGTAAAGAAATTGAATGCTTTTTGACATTGTCCTACCACAAGGAACTGATTGCAGGAGGAACACAAGGTTCTCACAGGGTTCCACTCCAAAACCTTGAATACTTACATCTATCTGACTTGCCTAACTTTATTGGCATGATTAAGTGGGAACCGAGAATGGTTGCATACCCTCCCCGTGAAATGTTTTCTTGTCTAAAAAAATTAGACATTAAATACTGTGACAGAATCGAGAAGCTTTTGCCACGGTGTTTGCTGCAAAACCTTTGTAATTTGGAATTTTTGTACCTTTTCTCTTGCAACAACATGGAAGAAATAGTAGCCGATGAAGAAGAAGGTATGGATGTTACCAACTCTATAACACTCCCGAGGTTGAGGCATTTATCCTTGAATTGCCTGCCAGAACTGAAATTGATCTGCAAAACAACAATGACTTGCAATTCCATAGAATCTATTGATTTATGGGGCTGTAAAAAACTAAAGAAGTTGCCTTTCTTTCAATCGACTACTGATGGACAACCACATTCTCCAACGGCTCTTAAAGTGATTGAGATATGCAAGGAAGACAAAGAATGGTGGGAATCATTGGAGTGGGAACAACCTGATTCCCGAAATATAATTCAATCTTTTGTTAAATTCTATTAGCTCCTTGTAGATATTCAGTTGTAGGAATTAGTCGATAAAGGCTTCATCATTATCCTTTCCCTCAGAGATTTTATATACTAATATTATGTACAAAATTTTCTTTTGGAACACTAGTCTCTTGTAATGCCATTTGTGGGGATAAATTTTCAAATCATAAATAGATTTAGCTCGTATGTATTATAGTTTTTGTATTTAAAAATCAAAAGGTACTTTTCTTTCAAGATATGCACAAGCACTTTCTAAAATAATTTGTAATTTAAACATATTTGGGTTTGTCTGTCATTCTGGTTGCACATGCATCTTAATAACTTTAGCAGATACCATCCAATAGTCAACTGATAGGGTACATTATTGAAGTATTTAGACATACATAGTACTATACAAGATTTAATGTCTCACTTATGTTTTAGGCGTACATAATACTATACAAGATTGGAGAATAAGGAAGCTTGAATTATTTGAGTTGAGATCAAAGTGCAGCTTTAGTATTGGCCATCTTCAATCAACCAATTAGGTACACTTCCATGTAAGAACCCGACAAGAAAATGAACTGTTATTTTGTCACCATGATTTCTCATTCACAGTTCGGATTAATGTATTAAATTTTGTTACCTGAGAAAGGTATATATCACCAATATTCCCTAAGAAAGGGCAGAAGGACATCATGGACATTGGGATGATTCCACTCTAATGATTCCCACCATTGTTTCTCTTCTCTTCCTATCTTTATATCTTTGAGAAATGGGGGAGCAGATGGTTGTCCATCGAGGAGGATCTGTAGGTGCAAAGGGACCTTCTTTAATTCTGTACATTTATGTATAGAAATAGACTCAATGGAATCACAATTCATCGTCCCCTTGCAAATGCTCTTTAACTTTGACAGTTTATGAAGTGATAAGTCTTTTAAATTTGGCAGGGTGATGTTAGCACTACTGTTTACAGTAGGGTCTCTGCCATAGTGATCATCATCTCCTATTATCTCTACCATCTCATCACAATTAGAAACATCCAACTTTTGGAGATTATGGAGGTTCTGTACTAAACTCCACTGGAGAAGCTTCTTTATTTTTCTACAATCATAAATACACAACATTTTAAGTTGGGAAAAAGTGCCAGGTGGAATTGATGCAACTTCTGCTCCTCCTTCCCACTTGAGGAGACCCATGAAATTTGGCAAACCATTAAGAAATAAATCTTCAAGGCTTTGGAATGGTACCCCACGATACTGTTCTTCTTCCCTCGCAGATGATAGCCTCATAATGCACTCTATATTGTCCTCAACTGCTATGTCGCATTTTTTTAGGTCTTTAGTATTATACAACATTGGGAAATAATCTAATAAGCAACAACTCAAGCCAGATCCCTCAAAGAGTAGTTCCTCAATATCTTGTGGCAGTAAATTTTCATCTACGCCAAACAAGGACCCAATGAGACTGTCCTCTCCGAAATGTATCACTTTACAAGGCGGATAGTATTCGTCATATCCAAAAACTTCTCCTGGCTCGTTTATAATAATGTGGTAGGAGTTGAGTCGCCATTCACTTTGTTGAGACTTGATTAATCGATTAAGATCAGATGCACTATTCAATCTGCCATCAAATAGTTCCAATTGTTTCAATCTTTCAACATCTGTTGGGGGTACTACATGACATGGCAATGTGAGCTCTTGAAGGTGTAAGAGTCTATTCAAAATGCCGGCCGGCATATCATTTAAATTGCAACAATCCTTATATAGGAGTTCGAGGTTGGTCAAGCTTTCCATACCTTGGGGAACTTCCTCAATGCTAGTATTTGTTAGGTCCAGCTGTCTCAGTTCTTTGAGCTTCTCCAATGGTGGCACATATACAAGATTTGCACATTCACCGAGCAATAATGCTTTGAGTTTCTCAAGTCTGATATGGAATTTGGCAACTGTTCAATTGAAGTCTCACTTAAATTGAGAACACAGAGACCACACATCTGCTCAAAAAAACATTCTGGGATAAACTTGAGAGGATTTTTACTTAAAATCAACGATGAAAGTCTAGGACACTTCGGTGATGTTCCAGGTGAAATGCCATCTATATTGTTATCCATCAAGGAGACCTTGTCCAAATCTTCTGTCCAGTTCTGTACCTTTGGTATTTCCGTTAACTCAAGTCCAGCTTTTACCATGTATCTAGGGTTATGTTCAGTGATCGTTATTGCCATTTCTCTGATCAAATCATGCATCTTCACTATCTCTCTATCTGTCTGAATTTCCACTAAGCAGGCTTTCTCTAGTTCATTTAGTATTGCATGGCCTTGGTCAAACGCTGATCGCCTACTCAATCTTCTATCTATGAGCTCTTCTGAAATGAAATTTGCAATCAATTCGTCTCTTGGAATATCATAGTCTTCAGGATACAAGGAGCAATACAAAAAACAACTTTTTAGCTTTGGATCCTTCAAGCAGTTAAAACTGTACAAGAGTATTGACATTACTCCATTTCCCATGTTTGCTTGCCCCATACACGATTTATTTAGTTCTTTTGATACATCTCTCCATTCATGAATGCCAGTCACCCCCTTCGTGCTTCCAGCCAATGTGGCTAGTGCAAGTGGCAAACCGCTGCATCTTTTGGCCATTTGCTTACAAATATCTTCTGCTTCTGGCAAAAATTCAACACTGTTAAGTTTATTTGAAAAGAGTTCCCAAGCTTTTTTCTCAGTAAGTGTGTTCACTTTTATAATCTTCTGGCAGCCCATTTGTTGACAAACTTCTAGTGATCGACTTGTTATAATCAACTTGCATCCATCCATTCCAAGAGGAATACCTATATTCTCCGTGTCAATCTGTTTCGATAAATCATCCAGTATAAGTACAAATCTTCCTTGATTCTTTAATTCCCGGAATAGTTCAACCGCCTTTTTCTTCTCATCACTCTCTTTTGAGATACCTATTTTCAAAGCTAGGGCAATAGAATTCTGCAATTTGTAAATGCTAAACTCTTGGGAGATAGAGGCCCAACATACATGAGGCGAGTATTTGGGTTCGTTTAAGAGCTTATCATGGACACGCTTTGCTAGGGTCGTTTTGCCTACTCCCCTAATTCCATAAATGCCAATTCTTAAGATGTTGTCATCCATTAACGATGCCCAGATGTCATTGAAATTTTGTAGAAATGCTAGGCCAATACTCTCATTATCCTCAAGAAAAAGCCCTCCAGAAAAATCCGCTTGCTCAACAAGCTCTACCACTTCCTTGATCATTCTTTCAACTCCTTCTGCCAACTTTTGTTGGGAATAAGCAAGATAAAATCTGTTGGATTGTACTTCTTGTTCCAAGCTTTCGAATTCGTATACATCTTCCGACGTTAATCAACCAATCTTCAACCTCTCTCTTGCCTTTTTTTCCAGAAAGATGTGCTGCATTTTGTAATTCTACATGCACATCTGCTGCTCGACTTTTCAGCAATTCAATTTTTCTAGTAAGAGTTTGTATATTTCCCTCCAAGTCTCTGATAGTGCTTAACAATTGATCCATGTGAATTCCTACAAATATACCATGTAAATACAGTCGAATACAAATGCGACACTTTTGTTATTATCCAGACAAATTATATTATGAGAAAACGTTGATTTCTTTCAAATAAAAATTGAATTCTTGCAGAGACATTAAAAAAAAGTTAAAATTCGCCATTATTACATTGTTGAAATATAAAAAAAAATTTCGATTAGGTAATATATTATTAAAATGTAGAAACTGATTTATTAGGAATTTTTCTGAGACATATATAGAGTATCAGTATGTAGCCATCCCTAAGAAAAAATGAGGGGAAAAGAAAAAGAAAAATCCATTAAAATATTATTGAATTGGAAAGCCGATAAAACTCACCATAAACTCGATTCTCACGACGAGGGGATATTTCTAACAACTGAAACTTTTTGTTAAAGTTGTAGATAAACTCTCTCTATAATATTCAATAATCAAGTTCTAAATAGAGGCTCAATTTGGGATTGATTTTAGAGTCCCAACTCCTTATTATCAAACAATCATAGATATTTTAGATGTTCGATAAATTTTAAAAAACAAATAATGGAATAATCTTCTTTATACAATAATTAGTTGACCTACTTCTTTGAATGGCTGCAAATCTTCTTCATTTGGATTAAGTAGTACTCAATACACTAATTCTGAGACGAGATGAGTATATATATGTAAGAAGAAATAACCAAATTATTATATCATTGAAAATCAATCAACAAAATCATATTTATTTATATAGAAAAAATGCGATGAAACTCTAATGGATGCAGGAGTAGATTAATATATATTTACCTTGAATCGATAAAATCTTTGAGCAATTCTTTTATAAGTTCAATCCACTTTCAATCTCAATAAAGTAAAAGAAGAGTATAGTTAATTAAGATGAATTAATGGCAGAAAGCTGTGGGTTGAGGGAGAAGCATATATGCTACTTTCGAGTTTTAACTTTTACATTTTTGGCATTGTGATGAGGCCACTCCAATGATTTCCACCATTCTTTGTCTCCAATTACATGGATTAATGCAAGACGTGAAGGAGGAGATAGCTGTCCATCGAGTAGCGGTAAATATAAAGGGAATTCTTTTATATTTTTAATGCCCCCCAACGTAATGTTCTCAATGGAATCACAAAGCATCTTTCCCTTACAGATGCTCTTTACTTGTGGCAGATTCTTTAGATAAAAGCTCTTTAACCTTGGCAATGTGATATCAACTCCTTCATTTTCGTCATCTTCTATTATCTCCTCCATTTGTGCACAGTCCTGGACATCCAAGTATTCGAGGTTATGAAAATTATGTACCAAACTCTGAGGGAAAACCTTCTTGATTTTATGACAGCCACGAATCCTTAACCATCGGAGACAGGAAAATGTTCCATGTGGAAGAGGTGCAGCAACTGCTTCCCACTTGAAGAGACCAATTAAATTTGGCAATTCAGTCAGATCCAACCTTTCAAGGCTTTGGAATGGGACCCCTCTAGATTGTTGTTCTTCCTCTAACCTCATAATGCACTCTATTTTATCCTCCCTTTCTATCGTGCATTCCTTTAAATTTCTAGCAGAACTCAAAGTTGGAAATTCGTCCAATAAACAACCACTCAAGCCACTTCTTGAAAAATATAAATTCTTGATATCTTCCGACAGCTTATTCTCATCCGTGTCTAAAGAGGATTCCTTGAGAACATCTTCTCCAAAATGTAAAAGTTTACGTGGAAAATAGATCTCTGTTTCTTTTTCTATTACTTGAGAACCAACTGTAATATGGTAGAAATAGAGTGGCTTGAAAATTCGTCGTGAGTTGATTAACCGATTGAGATCATGTACGCTATTTAACCTGCATGTCAAAACTTGCAACTGTTTCAATGTCTCAACTTCTTCCATCGGTACATCTAAATGATCTGGCCACTCGAGCTGCTGAAGATGTGTGTGTCTACGCAAAGTCCCCGTCGGTATCATCTTTAGTCCATCACACAACAAACTTAAGCACTTGAGGTTGGTTAAGCTTTCCATACCTTGGGTTACTTCTTTAATACTAGTAAATGAGAGCCCCAAATATCTCAATTCCTTGAGCTTTTCCAACGATGGCACTGATACCAGAAAAAGACAACCTATGAGCACTAATGCATTAAGCTTCACCAAGTCTGATATGGAATTTGGCAAGCTCTCAATTTCAGTTTCACTTAAATCGAGAGTGCGTAACCCACACATTTGCGTAAAGAAACAATCTGCAATCAATCGTAGAGGATTTTCTCTCAAGATCAAGGTGGAAAGACTTGGACACTTAGGTGACGTGCCAGGTGAAATTTCCTCTATAGAGTTGTCCATCAAGGAAACCTTATCCAAATCTTCTGTCCACTTTTGCTCCTCTGGTAATTCCTTTAAGTGAAGTCCAGCTTTTACCATGTACCTCGGCTTGTCTTTAGTGATCCCTATTGCCATCTCTCTGACTAAATCATGCATCTTCAGCTTCCCGTATGAATCACTTTCCAATAAGCAAGCTCTCACCAACTGATTTAGTATTGCATGACCTTGGTCTACTTCAGCTTTCAAGTTTAATCTTCGCTCCATCAGCTCTTCTAAAACGAAATGTCCAATCAATTCTTCTCTTGAAATACGAAAATCTTCAGGATACAAGGAGCAATACAAGAAACAATGTTGTAGCCTTGTATCCCTCAACCTTTGATAACTATACAAGAGAATTGGAAAAACCTCAATTTCCATGCCGGCTTGTCTCATGCGCGATTCTTTCAGTCTTTCCGATGCATCTCTCCATTCATGAATGTCATTCACGCCCCTCATGCTTCCAGCCAATGTGATGAGTGCAAGTGGCAAACCACCACATTTGTTTACCATGTTCTTGCAAATCTCTTTTACTTCTAAAGAAGGTTCACCACAGTCAAGTGTCTTCAAGAATAAGTCCAAAGCTTCTTGCTTAGAAAGTGTGTTCACTTTTATAATCTTTTTGCAGCACATATAAAGACAAATTTCTTCTGATCGACTTGTTATGACCAACTTACATCCATCCCTTTCAAAAGGAACACCTATCTTCTCTACATCAATTCGTTTCCAAACATCATCCAGTATAAGTACGAATCTCCCTCTTTTCTTGAATTCCTGGAAGAGTTGAGCTGCCCTTTTCTTCTCATCACTCCCACACGAAAAATTTAGTTTCAATGCTTGGGCAATGTCAGTTTGCAATTTGTCAATGCTGAACTCTTGAGAGACAGTGACCCAATAAACATGACCCGAGAATGTGGGTTCATTTAAGAGCTTATCATGTACACGCATTGCCAGAGTCGTTTTGCCTACTCCCCCCATTCCATAAATGCCAATGCTTAAGATGCCGTCATCCATTAATGATGTCCAAACGTCATCTAAATTTTGTTGAAATGCTTGGCCATTCCGTTGGGATGTTAACGATAGCGGGCCAACACTCTCATTAACCTCCAGAAAAAGCCCGCTAGGAAAATCTCTTCGTTCAACTCGGAATGGAGTCAGGCTCGGTTCCTTTCCTCCCTGGCCCGCTCCGTCGCTTCCTCAATCATTCTTTCAAGCTGTTCGGCCAACTTTTGTCGTTTGAAAACATGATAAAATCTGCTGCTTATTGGTTCCAAGGTTTCAAACTCTTTTATAATGTTTTCAACATTATTCATCCAATATTCAACCTCTCTCTTGCGTTTTTTTCCAGAATGACGTAATTCTTCATCAACATCCTCTTTTCGATTTTTCAGTAATCGTATATTTTTCTGAAGAGTCTTCCTTTTTTCTTCCAAGTTTGGGCATAGCCGTGCAACAATGTTTTGGAATATCGGTGCACCCAATTCTAACACCTTATCCACCATGGCTTCCTGCAAATATCATGCAATATCAATATTGTTATGACTTATAAACAGTCAAAATACCAACGGAACACTTAAGATATTACTTTGAGAAATATTAAATTCGGTAGAAAGGAATCCTTCATTTTGTACAATCTCAGCCCCGTTTTGGAGAGATTTTGAAAATTGTTAGAAGAAAAGTGGGGTTATTTGTAAAGAAAGAAGTCAAATTTTACTGTTAAAATAGTTAAATATTGGGGTGAAAAATCACCCCCAAATACCCTCTCAAATCTCAATCAGGAAAATTTTAAGAATCCCCCGAGTGTGTGCCGTTGTACGTATAGCTCAATTTCAAATCATTAATTTATTTGGAAGTATGTGAACTTTTACAGAAACTTAAATTAAGAGATAATTCACTATTTATATATTATTTAAATCTAAAAAAAAAACTGCTCTATTATTATTTTGCTGACAATTAAGTGATTAACTAGTCAAGGTTCCTATCCAACCACATAAATGACGACATATTATATTTAAATTTTATTTTATTTCTTTCTCTTACTTTTTTCCTCAAATCATCCAAAAATATGGCACGCCAGTCTTTTGTGTCACATGCGTTTGATTGCAAGTATGAAATTTGTATGGAAAAAAATAAATTTTAGATAATTTAATTATTTAGAATTTATTTGAATAGAAATTATCAATTAAATGTATTTGGTTAATTTAATTTTTAATTTAGAAAATATTATACTTGTCCATTTTTTATTGGTGGGTTAATGAGAGAGGGTGGATAAATAAGAGAGAGAAAGAGAGTAAATTCTGTGGAAAATAAAATCTCATTCTTTCGAAAGAAAATATTTTC
This sequence comes from Olea europaea var. sylvestris, assembly GCF_002742605.1. NCBI lineage: Eukaryota > Viridiplantae > Streptophyta > Magnoliopsida > Lamiales > Oleaceae > Olea > Olea europaea. The sequence continues at coordinate 19,659,653 of NC_036243.1, read as the reverse complement.
CTTGATTTTGAGGAAAATATGGTCATGTCACCAAAAGTGTAAAAGTATTTTTCATGAAAAAATGGCAATCAAACAGTACAAAAGTAGGAATTTGATTAGAAAAAAACACATTTTCCATGAAAAATATAAGTAATCAAATGCACTTTTAAAATAAAATTTATTTCTCTCTCTTACTTTTTACCGAATTTAATTTTTAATACCCGTCTCCCGCTTATTTGTTATTCATCATAATAATGAAAAGTTTCAGAACTAAAATACACTTAGCTGCATGGAAAATTGGAACGATACAACAGACGTTATTTAAATTCACAATTTTATCAAAATTAATGCAAAAAAAACAAAATTACAAAAACCTTATTTATCCCCTAACAAATTGTAGTGATTTGATATTGAGAAAAAGAGATATTGTACTGGCCGTATTGAATATGGGACCAAAATTCCTCCAAAAATTAAGCATATCACTCAAAACGCTTCGAGAACGAAGGTGTGAGTCAACTATTAATAATTTAATCAGGATAATAAATGAAAAAATTTAACGACCATGAAAGGAAGAAAGAGATCAATATTACGTAACCTTGAATCAAATAATCTTGAAAGTCCTGAAACAAACAGAGCAAGGACCAACCTAGAATAGAATAAAGAGAAAGCGCCCCCCAGGGCACATCCAAGTTGACGGAACAATCACATTGGGGGGCTCTGAAATCAAGCGTGGGGAGTTCGATTCCTGGTGGGAATCTTTGATCCAATAAAGGAGGAATTATTGGTGGATTAATCACCATGGAGGAGGCTCCCTTTGGGGAATGAGTAAAAGCCATGTGGGAACCTGGGAACCAACAAGGGCAAATCCTGCGATTTACCTCCCTGAGCAGCTGAGGGGCCGGAGGTTCAGGGACGAGGATATAATCTAGCGCAAGCTGGGACACCTC